>NC_136061.1:63469219-63623886 GCF_964261635.1 Lissotriton helveticus
GGCTGTGTGTGGCTTTGCGTGTGTGTGGCTTTGCGTGTGTGTGGCTTTGCGTGTGTGTGGCTTTGCGTGTGTGTGGCTTTGCGTGTGTGTGGCTTTGCGTGTGTGTGGCTTTGCGTGTGTGTGGCTTTGCGTGTGTGTGGCTTTGCGTGTGTGTGGCTTTGCGTGTGGCCGTGTGGCTGTGTGTGTGGCTGTGTGGCTGTGTGTGTGTGTGTGGCTGTGTGTGTGTGTGTGTGGCTGTGTGTGTGTGTGGCTGTGTGTGTGTGTGTGGCTGTGTGTGTGTGTGGCTGTGTGTGTGTGGCTGTGTGTGTGTGTGTGGCTGTGTGTGTGTGTGTGGCTGTGTGTGTGTGTGGGGCTGTGTGTGTGTGTGGGGCTGTGTGTGTGTGGGGCTGTGTGTGTGTGGGGCTGTGTGTGTGTGGGGCTGTGTGTGTGTGGGGCTGTGTGTGTGTGGGGCTGTGTGTGTGTGGGGCTGTGTGTGTGTGGGGCTGTGTGTGTGTGGGGCTGTGTGTGTGTGGGGCTGTGTGTGCAGGGGTGTGGAATTTAATAAAATATGTACTTGTCCATGGGACAAGTAGCTTCATAAATCTACATGTCCTGTAACAAAATCCACTTGTCCCTTTGGTGCCATGTAGTGCGCCGTCAAATAATGGCTGCAATCTATTTATAGAAGAGCTCTGATAAAAGCCTCTCTGGTTATGTCAGGCAAATACTATAGAAGGATTTGAATTTTTGAGTTTTTCACCAGCTCTTCTCTAATCTTTTCCCATACTGAGAAAGGTTGGCAATTTACCCCTTGCAATGGCAGAAGTAAAGTTTCTTCCAGGGCTGGGAAAAATGTGGTTGGAGAAAAAGTGAACTTATAAACACTCAACAGATTTCCGCTGGGGCATATTCATATTTGCTCATGCTAAGATGCAATTCACAAATATTTTCTAGGACTACGGGTTCCTGGCCTACTTGAGGAATTTCATGTGAATACATGAAAAACGTAAATCTGCATTAATACAAGGACATATATCATGGGTGCACTTTTGTGACTTTCACATGGAGCCCCTAATTAAATCTGAGATAACCAAGACCTTTTGTTTTTATTAAAATGCTATCTCTGCCTATCTGTGAGCTGGCATCCTTGTGTGTAACAGCATTCTGCTCTTTTACAAAGTAGTTTTGTTCAGTGCCAGGAATTTCTATGGCAATGTGGCCTTTATGAGACCAAATACTAGCAGTCTAGTATGAACGCGCTGGCATACAGCAACACGCCTACCTGATAATCCCACAGTAGAGAAAGGAGAATAGTGTAGGCCAAGTGAGTAACCAGAAAATTAAAATACCCCCCACGTTGATCCAAAGTTCTTATGACACCAAGCAAGCGAAAAAAGTAATTGGAATCCTCGCCAACATAGCCCTCTTGTCTCTTCCATCTCAGCATCTATCCCATTCATCCTTTCACCCACTGATATCTAGCATTTCACCTTTACATTGGCACCCATTCCTTCTTTTATCCATTATCCTTTCACCAATCTGTTCGTCCATCTGTTAATCTGTCAGTCCATCTGCTTATCCATATCCAGACCTACCCATCCATCTCCAAACCTATCCATTTCAACCATCCTGCCATCCTTTTGCTCATCCATAAACCCTCCCTTTCACTCATCTATCCACCCTCCCTTTCACTCATCCTTCCACCCTCGCTTCGACCCATCCATCAATCCATCCTTCCACTCATCCATCCATTTATCCTTTACACTCGTCCATCCTTTTGCTCTCTAATCCTTACACCCTGTAACCCATCCACTCATTCACCCTTTCCTTCATTATAACATCCTTTGTCCATCCACCAACCCCGTCACTCAACCATCCCGGTCACTCAATCATCCATCCATCCGTCTAGCCAGCCACACTTCCACTCACTCATCCTTTCACCCAAACATCCATTCATCTTTTCACATTAATTACAAATCTTTGTCTGCCGAGCTGCAGACAGAAGAGGCCCATCAAGAGCTCCACCTCTACTGTAGCTACTAAAGGGGGCGTTCAGGAAGCCCCTGTTCAAACCTATCCTGCCATCTCCAAACCTATCGATCTAACTGATCCATCCCGCCTTCCTTTTACTCACCCATCCTTTCACTCCACACATCCTCCTTTTCACTCCTATTCATCCACCCTTTCACTCATCCTTCCATTCATCCTTCCACTCATCCATCCACCCACCCCATCAATCCTCCTTTTCACTCACCTATCCACCTACCCTTTCACTTCCTCTATTTATGCTTTCGCTCGTCCATCCACCCTTTCACCCGTCCAGCTTCCGTTTCCATCATATATCCATCCACCCTTTCAATAATCCCTCCATCCACCTTTACACTCAACTGTCCACCCATCCATCCATCAACCCTTCCACCCAGCCACCAACCCATCCATACATCCCCACCCACTCAGCCATCTATTCATCTACTCTCTCGCCCATGAATCCACCCGTTCAATACGCCATCCATCCTTTCACTCATCAATCCACTTTCAACCTATCCATCCACTCACCCATCCCTTTATTCACCCTTATCCTACCATTCTTTCACACTTCCATACTTACATCCATCCACTCATTCATCCATGCATCTACCCTTTCACTCCACTCATTCATCCATCTATCCATCCAGCCTTTCACTCATTCATCTATGCATCTATCCATTCACCCTTTCACTCATTAATGTATGCATCTATCATCCACTCTTGCACGTATTCATCCATGCATTCTATACATCCACCCTTTCACTTATTCGTACATGCATCTATCCATCCACTCATTTATCCATACACCTATCGAACCACCCTTCCACTTATTCATTCATGCATGCATCTAAACATCAACCCTTTCACTCCTCTCATTCATCCAACTATACATCCAGCCTTTCACTCATTAATTTATGCATCTATCATCCATTCTTGCACGTATTCATCCATGCATTTATACATCCACCCATTCACTTATTCATACATGCATCTATCCATCTACTCATTCATACATGCACCTATCCATCCACCCTTTCACTCATTCATTTATGGATCTAAACATCCACCCTTTCACTCCACTCATTCATCTAACTATACATCCAGCCTTTCACTCATTCATCCATGCATCTATCCATTCACCCTTTCACTCATTAATTTATGCATCTACCATCCACTCTTGCACGTATTCACCCATGCATTTATACATCCACCCATTCACTTATTCATACATGCATCTATCCATTCACCCTTTCACTCATTAATGTATGCATGCATCTACCATCCACTCTTGCACTTATTCCTCCATGCATCTGTACTTCCACCCTTTCACTTATTCATACATGCATCTATCCATCCACTCTTTCACTATTCATCCATGCATCTATTCATCCACCCTTTCACTCACTCTCCCACCCACCCTTTCAAGTCCATTATGGGCATTTGTCTGCGGACCTGCAGATTGAAGAGGCCCATCAAAAACTCTACAGCTGCTGCAGTTGCTACAGCGGTGTGTTCACAATGCCCCTGGTGCAGGCACAAAGTGAGATGAGAGGCCTAGTGCAAGGACAGAATTAGGGGTGGCCTTAGGCCTGCATGAAGGCCCATGTGGAAACTAATGAGCTTTAATGTAAGCCCTCGATGACGTAAGAAATGAGAGGCCAAGGCGAGTGGGTCAGGGATGTCAGAGAGGGCGGCGGAGGGTGGTGGGTTAGCAGGTTTTGGCACCAGGTGTAAGATAAGGTGTACAGGAAATGCAAAGTGTCAAGGAGGGGGTGCATGAGAAGGGAAAGCAAAGTGATTTGAAGATGAGCAGGGATATTGGAGCCCTATGAGGCCCAGGAGTGGAGCAGAGAATACAAGACAGGGAGGGGTCATACAGTTCAAGTCAGAGCAAGGGGCCAAGAGGCAGAAAAAAAGCAGCCTCTTACATGCCATTGCTGGAGTGTACTGGAGCTGCAAAAGCTTGATGTGCGTCTCGTGCTTGATGAAAATAAAAGGACCAGGGGAGGGCCTGGAAGTCAAACAAGCTTTTGTTGTTCAGCTCTGGGGAAATTAAAGTGCAGGCCCCAGTTTTTACATTGACCCTTTCGCTGCCAATAAACTGCTCAGAGCAACTTATTTACTGGCTGTGACCTACAGGGTTGAACAGCTGTGTATCGTTTTGCCATAAATCTGTCTACTTGTCCTTTGGACAAAATGCAAATTTAAACCTCTTGCCCTCCTAAGAAATCTAGATGTCTCGGGCGTCGGGAGATAGGAATTCCCCACCCCTGTGTGTGTGTGGGGCTGTGTGTGTGTGGGGCTGTGTGTGTGTGGGGCTGTGTGTGTGTGGGGCTGTGTGTGTGTGGGGCTGTGTGTGTGTGGGGCTGTGTGTGTGTGGGGCTGTGTGTGTGTGGGGCTGTGTGTGTGTGGGGCTGTGTGTGTGTGGGGCTGTGTGTGTGTGGGGCTGTGTGTGTGTGGGGCTGTGTGTGTGTGGGGCTGTGTGTGTGTGGGGCTGTGTGTGTGTGGGGCTGTGTGTGTGTGGGGCTGTGTGTGTGTGGGGCTGTGTGTGTGTGGGGCTGTGTGTGTGTGGGGCTGTGTGTGTGTGGGGCTGTGTGTGTGTGGGGCTGTGTGTGTGTGTGGGGCTGTGTGTGTGTGTGGGGCTGTGTGTGTGGGGCTGTGTGTGTGGGGCTGTGTGTGTGGGGCTGTGTGTGTGTGGGGCTGTGTGTGTGTGGGGCTGTGTGTGTGTGGGGCTGTGTGTGTGTGGGGCTGTGTGTGTGTGGGGCTGTGTGTGTGTGGGGCTGTGTGTGTGTGTGGCTGTGTGTGTGTGTGGCTGTGTGTGTGTGTGGCTGTGTGTGTGTGTGGCTGTGTGTGTGGGGGGGGGGCTGTGTGTGTGTGGCTGTGTGTGTGGCTGTGTGTGTGCGGCTGTGTGTGTGCGGCTGTGTGTGTGTGTGTGGCTTCGCCCAACAAGTCCCCCACCCTCCCCACAGACCCTCTCACTCAATACTCCCCCCATTGGCCCTCTATCCCCGCTCACAATCACACCAACCGCCCCCGACGCGCCCTCAATCCCCTTTCGGACCACGACATACACACCCTCCTCCGCTCATCTGTCCCAGGCCCCCTAAACCTCTCAACCACCACACACCTCCTCATACCCACGATTCTCTCAAATCCCCTTAGGCCCCCCACACAAAGCAACAGAAGTTCCGTCTCCAATAATCTCAGAAAAGTCACCCTCTCTCTAGAACACTCGACCACCCCTCTCACCCCCAGACTCAAATGCATCCTACTCAACTGCAGATCGGCCCCTAGACACTCATCCGACATCGGGGATCTCATCATAACAATGGACCTTGACCTAGCCATTCTGACTGAAACCTGGCTAACTGAATCCTCTACACCTATAATGGACATTCTAGTCCCCCCCAAATACCACATCATTAGACTCGACAGGACAGGCAAGACGGGCGGGGGGAATCGCATGCATTTTTAAGAGCAATCTCTCGGTTACTAAAGTCACCTCCCTCTCCCTCACCTCCTGTGAACTCATCTGCCTCAATATCACCAGCGAGGGCAAACCTGTATGCTCTTTATATGTCATCTACCACCCGCCCGGGTACAACCTCACCTTCACCCAACACCTCATGGACACGATTTCATCCAATGCCGGACGGCAGAACACTCAAATCTTCCTGGGTGACTTCAATCTCCACTGGAACGATCACAATGACGCAGTGGTGAACAGTCTCAAAACTTTCCTTAATGCGCTTGACCTCACCCAAATCTGCAACAGCCCAACACATGACAAAGGCTCTATCCTCGACCTCATCATCGCCAAAGAGGACTCTACCCAACTGGGAGCAATCCAACCCTGTGA
The DNA here is from genome assembly GCF_964261635.1 of Lissotriton helveticus. Lineage (NCBI taxonomy): Eukaryota > Metazoa > Chordata > Amphibia > Caudata > Salamandridae > Lissotriton > Lissotriton helveticus. The sequence goes on from NC_136061.1 coordinate 63,475,086, forward strand.
CTGGTCAGACCACCACATTATCACATTCTTCATCAACGAAAAAGTTAAGCTTAACCCGGCTCAACCCACCAAATCCAAGATCTGGAAAAGGGACCTGAAGAAACTTAACCCCAAATCCTTGCCTTCCCACACCTGCAGTCTCCTCCTTCCCCCCTCGGGCGCCTCTGACGTACAATCTCTGACCGACCTCTACCTCGACTCTATGACCTCAATAATCAACGAAGCCGCCCCCCTGCAACGGAAGAGAGTCTCCACCAAGAACTCGAACCCATGGTATGATGGTAGACTCAATGAAGACAGGCGTGCCATGCGAATGGCAGAGCGCACCTGGAGGTCAGACCCCTCAGCATTGCACCTTAAAACTCTTAAGAATAAGAGAAATGCCTACTTTAGGAAAATCAAGCGCTCGAAATCTGACTTCTTCAGCCTCCAGCTCGACCAAGCAAAAAACAGACCAAGAAAACTCTTCGAACTAGTCAAGACTCAAACCAAGGAACAACCTCTACAATCAAACAGCACAACAAGCGCTATACCATCCTGTGAAGACTTTTCTGCTTTCTTTAAGCTAAAGACTGACAATATAAGAAGTGATCTCCTCAATGATATAAGCCGATACTCCAGCCCCATCAGCATAACTAACACCCAACCTAAAAACGGCGCGGCATGGTCGTCCTTCGACACCTACTCTGAAGAAGAAATTAACAAACTGCTCAGCACCCTGAAACCCTCTAATCACCTCACAGACCCCTTACCTGCTAATGCTGTAAAAGACTTCACCCCCTGCTCCTCCCACTCTGGACTAAAATCATTAACAGTTCCCTGCAACAAGGGCTCATCCCGGACTCCCTTAAGGTGGGGCAAGTCACGCCTATACTCGAGAAACCTACAGCTGACCCTGCTGACCTAAACAATTACCGCCCTATCACCATTATCCCCACCCTGGCCAAACTGCTGGAAAAATGCGTACAACTCCAACTGACAAAACACATTGATCGGTTTGACCTCCTCAACCCTTATCAATCAGGCTTCAGAGCAAGACACAGTACGGAAACGGCTATGACGCACATAATTGATGACGCCCTCCAAATCCTTGATCACAACGATTCCTGCCTCCTTATCATACTTGATCTCTCCTCAGCATTTGACACTGTCAAACATGAGAATCTGCTGGAGCTGTTAAACACCAGAATGGGTTTATCCGGAACTGTTCTCAAATGGTTCACTTCCTTCCTACATAACCGGTCTCAGAAGTTCAAGATCAACAACGTGTTGTCCTCATCTGTGCCTGTAACATTAGGCGTTCCACAAGGATCTTCCCTATCCCCCACTTTGTTCAACATGGTCATGGAACCACTCACCACATTGCTTCAAGCATCTAATGTACACTTTCACATGTACGCCGATGACACTCAACTCTACCTCAAACTCCAATCCCCGGAAGACATCAAACTTCTGAACTCCACGCTCAGAAACACCCAATCATGGTTGGCCGACAATCACCTCAAACTAAATGCCCTGAAAACTGAGTTCCTTCTGATCGCACCTCCGGCGAAACTCGCCATCTCCCAAACCTGGCTCAAGCATCTTACTGCACTCAATGCCCAACCCACCATCGTGGACTCCGCGAAATCCTTAGGCATCACACTGGACGCCAATCTCAACATGCAGCAGCACATTAGCAAAGCAACTAAAGGAGCTAATTTTCAAATCAACACTTAGAGGAAACCTAAACCCTTCCTCCCAGCTAAGGATTCCCAAACTGCTGTACAAGCCCTAGTCATCCCACGCATAGACTACGGAATTGTGGCTCTCAGCGGACTCCCCCTATTACCAACCGCACCCCTAAGAGCCTCCTTAAACGCTGCAGCGAGACTTATTACAGGATTAAGGAAACATTCGCATATATCCCCTGACTTAAAATCACTGAACTGGCTGCCGTTTGAAGCCAGAATACAGCTGAAAATCGCCTGCATGACACACTTGGCCGTACACCACAAGTCACCCGACTACCTCACTCAAAAGCTGACTATATCAGGAGGCTCTAGATCCAACAGAAGCACAAAAAATCTCCTCCTGAAACCTCGAAGACTCCGGAAGGAAAAAACATACAAACGCTCCTTCTCGGGAATTGCACCTAGGATCTGTGTTAGAAAGGTGATCCCGGGGGAGGCAGAAGATGTCTGACTGACCACCCCTAGGTCTACCCCTCCTTCTGGAAGTGGCCGAGCGTTGTCGAGAGGCCTCCTGGGTGAGATTCCTCTCCTATAATCGTACAGCAGAGCAATCACACCACTACAAATGGACACCACACAAGAGGATAAGTTCTTAGGCTTTATCAGTAATAAAGGTTGATTATCTTCGTCAATATGTACAAGCGGATCGAGGGATCCGTAAAGTCTCGTAGTCAGGGAACAGGGTAGCGGGTTAGTCTTAGTACTGGTTGGGCGCAGGGATACCCTGCGCACAGCTCTCAATCCTCGAGCTGGGGGGTTCCGAAAGGTCGAGCCGCGGCAGCGCTAGCAGGACTCGAAAGATGGTTTTGATGAAGTTGGGCCGTGGCAGCGCCAGCAGGCTTCGAGGTAGTTTCAGCGAGGATGGGCCGCGGCAGCGCCAGCAGGCTCCCAGGATGGTTTCAGCGAGGAAGGACCGCGGCAGCGCCAGCAGGCTCCAAGGATGGTTTCAGCGAAGATGGGACGCGGCAGCGCCAGCAGGCTCCAAAGATGGTTTTCAGCGAAGAAGGGCCGCGGCAGAAGTGTGGCTCAATGGTTAGAGCGGCAGACCCTGATGCAGATGTCTTGCCCGGGACCAGGGTTCAATTCCCCGCCTTGGCGGGTCTAGAGCTCAAAAATTCCACGGACCTGATAATTCTCGCCTCGGTGCCTATTCCAATCATGGAGTCTCACTCTGCAACTGTGGGCAATAGCTTGCTTAATCTCCACAACGGCCCCCACAACGCTAAGGATGCCTGGCCTCCACCTTGGGGGTGCCCAGGAGTGGACACCTCACAGGGAAAGCCAGGATGGGTTCCACAGCGGTATTCGTACAAGCGCCTTGAGACCCTTGCGGGTGAGTAGTGCGCTATACAAGTATCAATTTACATACAAGTATCAATTTACAGCAGGACTCCAACAAGGGGTTCAAGGTTCCGGGTAGAGTTCTTCTCGGGGTCAGCCGCGACAGCGTCAGCAGGGCTCTCGACTCCAGGATACAACTGGCGTCCTAATCCCGGCTAGCCCAGATATAGGACTGGAGTCCTTTGATGTCCGGACCCTCGCGCCTGGGGGCCATTGCGAACCCGAGCGTCCCCCACAGCGAGATTCATTCCGTTCTGGATAGCGTGAGATTGTCTCCCGTCAAAACCGTGACGCTGAGATTTCTGTCTGGTCACCGTGTTTTTGAACACACTCCATTGATTCTTCTTTCTCGCCGGGTTGCCAGAATGCCTATGACCACTTTCTCATGATGGTTCCACCTTAAGCTGTATGCGTCGCTGTACGCTACTAACCGATTCAACTCAATCGCTGGGATTTCTGACCCTAATACTCCAAGTGGTGAATACTTTACGCATAAAAGAACGGTCTTCTGCCCCGCCCTGCTGTCCTGATGAAGACCCTACTGCAAGGATACTACAAAATCCTGCGTAATTCTTAAGGGTCGAAACGTCGACAACCACTTGTTTTCATGTGTCAACTTCACGTCCTAATGTTTCATAAATTAAACAATGTGAAATATGCCTTACTTGAATAATGACTAATAAGTCCTTTGTTTTGTACATGATTTGTAACCTTATCAATTTACGGATTTATATTGGTTGACTGTTAGTCACTTTCAAATCATTCCTGCTTTCCTGCACTACGTCCTCACACAATCACAACCCTCACCCCCACCTCCCTTTCGTTTGGGGCACTACCTGCAACTAATGTACTTGATGTAACCAATTTTTGTATATTCATTGTATACTCCCATTGTGATTAAAACAATGCGGATTGATTGTTTATGTGATTATATATTTTCACTGTTCTAAAAGTCCTGTTCTTTCTTACTGGGACCCTTTCCTCTTAATACTTAGTCCACCCAGGTCCCAGTGACCATACTTGGGTAAAACCCCCCAATTGATATATCATGGGGGTCAGAGGGGCCGGGATGGTGGTGTCCAGACACCCAGCAGGGGGGTGGAGCCAGCGCCCAGGGAGGCCGGAGGGCGATCGATACCAGGCGTCCGGGGACGGCTGGAGGGCCATCGAAACTCCCCTCCTCCTGGATCCGTCGAGTGGCCACTCTACCGCCTGGGGGATCTTGGTGCCTCGATGTCGGGGTTTCGCTGGGGTCGTGGCCGAGGCCACGTGCTCGGGACGTGATGGGCCCAAGATGGCGTCGGGCCTGACCTGGTGGTCCGGAGTGGGAGCCGGACCTGCAGAGTTGGGGCGCGTAGGGTTCGCCGTGTACCGGGGGGAGAGCCGGGGGTTGCCAGGGTGGCTGCTCTTGTCGAGAGTTCGTGTAGGGTAGCGCCAAGGGGGCGACAGCGGATCGATGGATGGCCGATGTCGTCCCGGGCCCGCCATGCGGGAGGGGTAGGACCACGCCATGAGGCCGGGTCCAACACACGTCCCCTCCAGCTGAAGGCAGGGGAGAGTCACCCATCTTCTTGGGGGTTCTCCTCGCCGAGGCGGAAGAAACGGGACAGGCCATCAGCATTGGCGTGGTCGTTGCCAGGGCGATGCTCCACAGTGAAGTCCATCCCTTGGAGGGAGATGGACCATCGCAACAGCTTCGGGTTCTCGCCCCGCATCTGCATCAGCCACCGCAGGGGCCGGTGGTCGGTCTGTACCCGGAAGTGGGTGCCGAAGAGGTAGGGCCGGAGTTTCTTTAGGGCCCACACGACGGCGAAGGCTTCTCTCTCGATGGTGCTCCATCGTTGTTCTCTAGCCAGCAGGCGCCGACTGATGAAGGCCACGGGAAGATAGACTCCCTCAGGGTTAACTTGCGATAGGACCGCTCCGATGCCGTGCTCCGAGGCGTCGGTTTGGACCACAAACTCTCGGCTGTCTTCAGAGTCTCAAAGGCTGTTTGGCACTCGGGGGTCCAATGCACCTTCTGTGGTAGTTTTTTGGAGGTCAGTTCAGTGAGGGGCCCCACAATGCTCCCATAGTCCTTGATGAAGCGCCGGTAATATCCCGTGAGCCCCAGGAAGGCTCTGACTGCTGTCTGGGTGACCGGGGGCTCCCAGGCCCGAATGGCGTCAATCTTTGGTTGGAGGGGAGCCACTTGGCCACTCCCTACTCGGTGTCCCAGATAGGTCACGGACCCTTGGCCTATCTGGCACTTGCTGGCCTTAATTGTCAGTCCGGCCCGTCGGAGGGCCGTCAGGACCTCCCAAAGGTGCGTCAGGAGCTCGTCCCAGTGGAGGCTGTACACCGCAATATCGTCCAGATATGCGGCACTGAACTCTTCTAGCCCCGCCAGCACTCTATTCACTAGTCTCTGGAAGGTGGCCGGTGCGTTTTTCATGCCGAAAGGCATCACTTTGAAATGGAAGTGGCCATCGGGGGTCGAGAAGGCCGATCGCTCTTGGGCACCAGGGGTGAGGCCGATCTGCCAATACCCGGCCGTGAGGTCGAAGGTGCTGAGATACCTGCCGGCCCCTAGGCGATCGATCAGTTCATCCGCCCGGGGGATGGGATGGGCGTCGGTCCTAGTGACGGCATTCAGCCCCCGGTAGTCGACACAGAACCGGAGTTCCGGGGGGGTGCCGGCTTTAGGGACCAGGCCAACGGGATTGGCCCAGGGACTGTGAGGGTTCGACCACCCCCAGGGCTAGCATCTTGGCAACTTCGGACTGGATGCAGGCCCGAACTCTGTCGGGAACTCGGAAAGCCCAGTGTCGCACAGGCGGGCTGTCCCCGGTGTCGACATCGTGGACACACCACCGGGTGACCCCGGGAGTGAGTGAAAACAGGTCCGCAAATTGCCCCAGCAGCTTTCGGCAGTCCTGGTGCTGTTCTGGGGTCAGGGCGGAGGAGAGGGTGACCCCCTCGACGGAGCCGTCCTTCTCGGCGGTGCTCAGGAGGTCCGGTAGGGGCTCGGAGTCATCTACAGCTCAGTCATCGGTAGCCAACAGCAGGCTCAGCTCCGTGCAGGCAAAGTGAGGCTTGAGCCGGTTGGCGTGTAGAACCCGGAGGGGGTTCCGGGGGGACTCCATGTCCACCAGGTAGGTGACGGGGCTCTTGCGCTCCACCACTTTGAAGGGCCCCGTCCATTTGTCCTGGAGGGCACAAGGTTCGACCGGGGACATGACCCAGACCTGCTGGCCCGGCTCGAACTCGACGGACGAGGTGTTCTGGTCATACCAGCGTTTCATTTCCTCCTGGCTGGCCTCAAGGTTCGCCTCGGCAAGTTCCCGGAACATCAGAGTTTGGTTGCGGAGGGTCAGGAGGTACCGGTAGACATCCGGTCGACCATCTCGGACAGCCGTCTCCCAGCCTTCTTTGACCAGGCTGAGGGGACCTCGGACGGGGTGTCCGTATAATAGTCCAAATGGGCTGAACCCCAGGGACTTCTGGGGCACCTCCCGATAGGCAAACAGGAGACAGGGCAGTAGGACGTCCCATTTGCGTCGGAGTGGCTCTTCTAGGCCCTTGATCATCCCCTGGAGTGTTCGGTTAAACCGCTCTACAAGTCCATTCCCTTGGGGGTGATATGGGGTGGTGAACTTATATGTGACCCCGCACTGTTGCCACAGGGACCGCATGTATTAGGATATAAAGTTTGTGCCCCGATCACTCACGACCTCTCGGGGGAAGCCGACTCGGGAGAAGATCCCCATTAGCGCTCGGCCGCACCACGGGGGCCGTTATGGTCCGAAGGGGGATGGCTTCTGGATAGTGGGTGGCATGGTCCACCAGGACGAGGATGAAGCGGTGTCCCTGAGAGGTGCGGGGGTCCAGGGGCCCCACTATGTCGATCCCCACTCGCTTGAAGGGGGTTGTTACCACGGGAAAGGGTTGGAGCGGGGCCTTGACTTTCCCCTCGCTCTTCCCGCTGGCTTGACAGGTCGGACAGGTTCTGCAGTGATTGTTCACATCGTTGCACATTTTTGGCCAGTAAAAATGGGTCACCAGGCGGCTGTAGGTTTTGTCCTGCCCCAGGTGCCCGGCGAGGGGCACGTCGTGTGCCAGGTTTAAGAGGAAGTCTCTGAACCGTAGAGGGACCACCAGCACTCGGCTGGCCCCCAGTTCGGCAATTTTCTGCTCGCTGTATAGGAGATCGTGGTCCCAATAGACCCAGTGGGACCCCGATGGGTCTCCGGCGGCTTGAGTGGCGGCTTGTTGTCGGATTCCCTCGAGGGAGGGACACGTTTTCTGTTCTTGCCGGAACTGTTCTCGTGTGGGGCCATCTTCTTGGCGCCATTGGGGTAGTTCGGGAAGGTGGCCGAGCTCGGTGATGTCTTCATGGCTGGGCCCCTGGGGGCCGGGCTCTGGGTCGGCGTCCTCCGGGACGGCGGCCGGCGGAGGTGCGGGCCACTCCGGTTCTTCAGGCGGGGTATCTTCGTTCGGGGCGGTGGCCCGGGCGGCCATGGATCGGGTGGTCGCACAGACCCACTCGGGCAGGCCTAGCATCCCCAGATGCTCTCTCCGCTCAATGTGGGCCCAGGGGGAACTTTCCAGGTCGTTCCCGAGGAGGCAGTCCACGGGGGCATCGTCCCGGACAGTCACTTTCAACATGCCGGACACCCCTCCCCACTCGAAGGGAATACGTGCCATCTGGCACAAGCTCTCGGAGTTCTCCGCCGACCGTACTGGGCACAGGACGTTGGGCAAGATCTGTTCGGGGGTCACCAAATGGCAGCGGACTGCCGTCACGCTGGCTCCAGTGTCACGGAGGGCTTCGGCCCAGTGTCCATTAATAGTGACCCATTGGCGGTACTTTTGTGTGTTGCCTGGGATCGGGGCTTGGGGGATCATGTCTCTTTCACCCAGGCACACCAAGGACATAGGGGCGGGCTCCCACTCGGCCTGCTCGGGTTCGTCGTCCTCCTCGCCTCTTTCTTCGCCCAGGGCGGCGGCCGCGATCTGGCGGTTTGGAGGACCGGTGGTGCCGGGTCGTTGGTTCATCGGGCAGATGGGGTCATTAGCATAGTGACCAGGCCGCTGGCATCTGTGGCAGGTAACGTTTGGGCGGGTCCCCGGTCGTGCTGGGGGGGCCCCCCTTCGGGCCAGGGATGGCGAAGTGGAGGTTGGGGGTAGCCCCGTGGGGGCGTCTCGGCCCCTGTTCTGGCCTCCTCCGCCGCCTCGTGGCCGGTGGTTCCCCAGGGATCCCCGGCCGTAGTCTCCCATCGGGCTCCGGGGGACTCGGGTGCTCACCCATCGATCAGCCTCGACAGCGAGTTTCCGTGGCTCTGTCAGTTTGCTGTCGAGGAGATGCTGCCGGAGTTCGATGAAACAGTTGTTGGAAAGGTGTTCCCATACAATGAGGTTGAACAACTGCTCGTAGGTGGTGACCTGGCTGCCTTTGATCCACCCCTCTAGGGCTCTACTATAAAAGTTTACATACTCCACCCATGTGGTACCGGGGAGTTTTTCACAGTCTCGGAATCGCTGCCGGTACATTTCGGGGGTGAGTCCGTAGCGAGTGAGGAGGGCGGCTTTCATGTGTTCGTACAAGGTCATCTCGGCATCGGGGAGCTCCCTTCGTTGACTAACTTCCCCCACAAGCCGGCGCCCCAGTCCTTGAGGGGTACTCGATGGCGGTCATGGCTACTTCATACGCTTTGAACCACTGTTGGATGTTGTCGTTTTTATAGTACTCTTTGACGACATCCTTGGGGATGTGAACTTTCGTGTCCACCGGTGGGGGCGAGTTCCTGCTCCCGGAGGCGCTGGCCTCACTCGTTTTGGCCTTGACTTCAAGTTCTTGAAGGCCACGTTCGTGCTCGAACGTGAGTTTCTTCTCTTCGAGGTCCCTCTGCCTCCGTTTCTCCTCAAGGTCTCCTTCCAGCGAAGATGGGCCACGGCAGCGCCAGCAGGACTCCAACAAGGGGTTCAAGGTTCCGGGTAGAGAGTTCTTCTCGGGGTCAGCCGCGACAGCGTCAGCAGGGCTCTCGACTCCAGGATACAACTGGCGTCCTAATCCCGGGCTAGCCCAGATATAGGACTGGAGTCCTTTGATGTCCGGACCCTCGCGCCTGGGGGTCAGAGGGGCCGGGATGGTGGTGTCCAGACACCCAGCAGGGGGGGTGGAGCCAGCGCCCAGGGAGGCCGGAGGGCGATCGATACCAGGCGTCCGGGGACGGCTGGAGGGCCAACGAAACTCCCCTCCTTCTGGATCCGTCGAGTGGCCACTCTACCGCCTGGGGGGATCTTGGTGCCTCGATGTCGGGGTTTCGCTGGGGTCGTGGCCGAGGCCACGTGCTCGGGACGTGATGGGCCCAAGATGGCGTCGGGCCTGACCTGGTGGTCCGGAGTGGTAGCCGGACCTGCAGAGTTGGGGCGCGTAGGGTTCGCCGTGTACCAGGGGGGAGAGCCGGGGGTTGCCAGGGTGGCTGCTCTTGTCGAGAGTTCGTGTAGGGTAGCGCCAAGGGGGCGACAGCGGATCGATGGAGGGCCGATGTCGTCCCGGGCCCGCCATGCGGGAGGGGTAGGACCACGCCATGAGGCCGGGTCCAACAATCTGGAATGCACTCCCTCCTGAAACCAGACTTATCTCCTCCACGGCATTTTTTAAGAAAGAGGCAAAAGCCATCCTTATGGCTAAATTCACCTGATCTCTACATTTACTGGACCGAAGACTTTACTCCGTTTTTTTTTTGTTTTTTGTTTTTCTTTTGTATTACTGGTTTTTCTGATTATCTTTTTGTATTATGTTTTTATCTGACTGCTATCCTACTTTGCATTATGTTTTTTTCCGACGGCTATCCTTTTTGCATTATGGTTTTATCTGATTGCTATCCTATTTGGCTATTCACTTACTACCGACTACTATATTGTACCCAATAGTTTGTTTAATCACCCTCTTGTTTCCCCTAGCCCTTGTTTTCTGTAAAGCGCTCTGATATCTGCAAAGATCTTGTTCGCGCTATATAAAACGTTGAAAATAAAATAAATAAATACAGACTAGCAATGGTAAGGTGCATGTGAGTCAATTGCATATACGTCATGATTTACATCGGCTCTGATTTACCAAATCCTCAATAGTATGTACAAATTACATTTACGACACGTGTGCAAAAATTTGCAATCTTGAAAGTGCAAATTAATACATTCGCCTGATGGTACGTGTATAAACTAGCAGTATAAAGTGCAGAAATGCTAAGAATACTCATTTTCTAGCGCATGTGCAAAATTGGCAATGTTAAAGTGCATTGATACAAACAAGTAGTAATACATGTGCAAACTGGCAATAGTAAAGTGGGATCATACAATGATTGATTTCCGTGCAAAAATAATTTTAAAATATAGGTAGCTACATAAAAACATATCTGGATTCTCTAGATTAAACATCAGTTGCATCGCTTTCTTTGAACTGCGCGTGTTATATTTTAAAAAGATGGGTTTCAAATAAAATTTTCTATAAGAAATATAAAATTTGCAAAACATGAAATGCCAGCTACTCTGCTTGGATGCACCGTCGCAGGGGCATGGACATGTCCCAGGTTTCTTAATTGTTGGGAACGCCACTAGGTGGTGCACAATCCCTAGGCGTAAGCGAAATAGTAAAAAACGGTGCGAACTTTTGCTGACAACAGTGAGGTATGATTGTAAGCCTTCATTAACGTTATATTCTAAATAGGAGTTAAACGTGCTTTGTTTTGCATATTTAATCATTCTGGTGCTATCTGTATGTTTCAGGAGGGTGTTTTTAAGCTCCTTCTTTGATAACCCTGTTCCCATTGTTGGTTCTGCTAAAATGTCACAGCCATAAAGTGTCTTATACCAAGATTGAATATGGCATAGCCATGGTATATTTGAACAGTGGTCGAGCTTTAAACAGTCGTTGATCACATCCTGAGTAAATTTGGTTTCTTCCTTTGACCAGATTGATCGCCATAGGGACAGGGGGCGTTGGACAATTAAGTCCTTAGCATGATTTAGGCCACTTCCCTATGTGTTAGGTAATTTGAGGCCGCAGCCGGAGCACAAAGCAATCGTTTCAGGAAGGCATTCTCCTCATGCTGAATTACGTTACCACTCTGAGAATGGTATCCCCATATCCCAGCCCCATACAGGGCTGATGTAATGCACCTGGAGTAGTATATTGACAACATCTCTTGAATTCTATGGCCCCCTAGTTTTGCTGCAAATCTAAAAACACCACTTATATTCCTTGACATTTTGAGACGGACACTGTCTTGTTCGTTAGCCCACCTCCCGTCTCCTGAGAATGTGATGCCCAGGTAACAAAAATTCCTTACAGATTCTAATTTCTCACCGTCTAAGTAAAAGGGCCTGCTTTTTCTTGACTTCCTACCACAAGACATTGTGAAGGTCTTTCCTTTGTTAATTGTCAACTTTCTACCCTCAGTGAAGGCATGAAACTTGTCAATCAAACGTTGCAAGCCGTTTTGAGTGCAGGAGAGAAGAACCGTGTTGTCCGCGTATAAAAGAATAGGAATTGGGTTACCGTTAATAATGGGTGCATCTGCTTGAATTCTTCTTAAGTTTTGATCTATCTGATTTATAAAAAGGGAGAATAGCAGTGGGGCAAGCACACATCCTTGCCGGATACCTCTATTGGTTCTAAAAAAGGGTGTGCATTCCCCTGCAGGTCCGAATCTAACTTTACTAGATAGGTTTTCGTACAGTCTGGCCAGGAAATGTATAATTTCAATTGGAGCTCCCATTTCAACAAGACTGGCCATAGGAGCGTGTGTTCCACCAGGTCGAATGCCGAACTCAGATCAGCAAAACACAAAAATAAATTGCCCTCTTTGGCTTTTGTATATTTGCCGATTATGAGTTCCAGGTTCACACACAGCTCCATTGTACCCATCCCCTTTCTGAACCCGTACTGCACTGGGGATAAGATGTTATTTTCCTCTACCCAGGCTACGCCAGGACGCCCCTTTGCTGGGGCAGCTGCGCGCTATAAAAATAATATTAACATAACATAACATAGCTTCCAGTCTCTCTAAAAGGACTCGACTGAGGATTTTAATTGACGAGTCCAGGAGTGAGATGGGACGGTAATTTCGTGCCTCTGACCTGGAGCCTTTCTTGTATAGAGGCACGATAATGGACTGACCCCATGTTGCAGGGAGCCTATCCTCTATAGCAGCATTAAAATAACGTGTCAGTATTGGGGCCCATAAATTCATTTCGTGTTTATAAAAATCCATAGGTACCCCGTCGGGGCCCGGGGCATTACCGCCTTTACTATTTCTTATTGCCTCGGTAACCTCAGTTAGGGTCACGAATAGCTGCATTTTTTGCCATTTGGTGCTAGGAGCTATGTCTGTAATTAAAAGTGTCCCATCTGAGTTGAAATCAGAGTTAAAAATCCCAGTAAAATGTGTTATCCAGGCACGGCAACTGACATGGGAGGTAATTTCAGGGATATTATCATTCTTTAAAAGTGGACTATTCACGGTTTCCCAAAATAATTTATGGTTTTTTGTTTCCGCAGCCATATCCAGCTTGACCCAAGCCTCGTTTTGCAAGTCTTTTTTCCTGGTTGCTAGGGCAGTCTTATAATTGAGACGCTCCACTTTAATTTTATCTATATCCCTCGGCTTAGTATCAAGTGCTTTTTTAAATTTGTTTAGTGACTGGGCACAATGCTTATCGAACCACGCCACTTTGATTCTCCTCGACTTTCGACTCCTTACTGTTACTGAGTTGTCGATTACTTCAGTTATTTTTAAAAAGTTAGCGAGTAAGATACCAGGGGTTACATTAGATGTCAAACAGTAGGCTATTTCCCCACTACATTTGGGGAGTATATCCTCCATAAATTCGACAGGGTTAATTTTGATCCACTTTATCCTCATACCGTTAGGTCTTTCGGCTATGATCCCTTGGACAGGTCTTCCGTAAACGTGTGTTTTTTGCCCCCAGCCTATTAATACCATCGATATGCTATTGTGTTCGCTTACTGGCTGCTCGGTTACCCAGACATTAAGGTAGACTGATCCATTGGATACCAAAATATGGTCGATGTTAGAGTAGGCATCCCTCCCTCTAAATGAGGGGCGCTCTTCGTTATCTTTATTCTTTGTACAGTCTAATAGTTCCAGGTCTAATTTGGCTACTAAGTTATTCAACACGCTCCCATAATTAGTATGTGGGAAGTGATTATAAAAAGTACTACCTCCATTAAAATACTCCTCACGGTGGCCACAGATCCCCTTCTGTGCATGGCTGCATGCTTGAATGTTAAAATCTCCTGCCCAAATTATTACTGGGGGGTCACTTGATAACACTAGTACTTCCTCTATTGCCCACTCTAAATCCAATACAATTGTGCCCCTATTGGGTTCCCCTATATTATTGTAAAAATTTATTATGACTAAATCCTTGCCTGTACCATGTACTAGACGCAAAATTGATGCATATTGAGCCACCTCCACATAACCACCGGGGCTGAACTCTGTTAGAGAGGTGGTTATCAGCGTCAGTAGTCCGCCTTTTGCTCTTCCTGCTGAAGAAGCTATTACATCCACACTATATGAAGTATACCCCTCAACTTGAATTTGGACTCTATGCCAAGTCTCCTGGAGACAAATTATATCGTGGCCTTGTTTGACGAAGCTATCCCAAAGAGGCGTAGTTATTTTAGCAGCAATTCCCGCTATGTTCCACGTAATGACCTTTAGGCCTTCAGCAAAATTATCGTGGGTTGTATCGTAGTGTGTGATCGATTCGGGTCTCTCTAAACTCACGTCCGGAGTTATGTCCGTGTCCGGAGTTACATCAAACTGGGCTATTGTATAATTATTGTGCTGGTCACTATTTACTGGACTCGCTGCAATATCCCCTTCTGCCTTATATGTGCTCAGCAACCCTTTGTCGATTTCGACCATTCCCCTAAATACAGTTACTTCACGATGAGGAAATGCAGTTTGTTCCCTCAGTCAGTCATTCTCTTCTAATGAACCAAAAACCTGAAATCTGTTGTAAGTCGGGATTGTAATGTTATCCCATAGATTGTACAATGGTGCTGGTTCATACGCTGCATTAGAATAGTTAGAATGTGCGTCTCTATAACAGTCGATAGGCCGTGTTGTGACTTGTTTTCCTGACTGACTCCTGTAGAAGTAGTCTAGAGGGAGCAAGGTTGTGTTATATTCATGTTTTGAGGGTATGGGTGCATTTAAAATGGAATCTCTAGCCCAGTCAGGTATCCTGAAATTTATAACTATACAGTCCCCTTTTATTTCTTTCTTGCTAGGTCCCAGCCATCCTACTCTCTGTGTAGAGATCATTTGATTTGCCCCTCGCATTGGGAACCAACAATTTTGGGCAAGCCAAGGCAAAGTTTTATTCTTGAGGGTTAGCTGATTTTCAAATTGGGTGGGTTTAAGCTTAGGTACGTTAGCAAGAATAGCTATGTACGGGCTACATTCAGGCGGGAGGTTAATCGTTGCGGGAATAATGTTATTAATATGCCGCACTGGTGCTGTTTTGGCCATGTTGTTAGGTATGGGACATCCCTTTCCCCCTTTGCTCCGCATCAGTTTTCTGCCCAGTTTTAGCATTAGGAGTAGGTAATTTTTCTTGGGCAGTAGCTACTATTACCGGGGCCAGGCGACTAGATGTACTTCGCTGCCAGCCAAGTTGTTACTGGGTTTACCCTTTGATGCATTGGTTGTGGGTTGCTTAACTTGTGTGCTGAGGTGTTCTAATAAATCTAAGTTGGCTAGACCCCGCTTTTCCAGGTTCTCCACTTTATCCGTTAAGACCCTCAATCTATCAGCCATTGGTGTAATGTGGGATTTTACCATGTGCTCTAGCTGTTGTATGAGGCCCTCCATATTAATTGGAGGTGGATTTTGTTGGGCAATATCGTGATTTTCATCCAACTGCAAATTTCTGCCCTGATGCGATGTGATTTCCCCCCCCTCCCTTGGTCCAATGTGGTTTGGATTAATCTCTTCTTTTTACTTCTATGTTTCTTCCCTTGTCTATTTACAACTACCAATTTCCTACTGAAGGCAGATTTGTGTTTGGGCCTGCCGGTTCCGTGGTCACCCATACTACTCGATGGGCTGGTGTTAACTGACTCTGCTATTGTGTTAATATCGTTGATGCCACAATCATCTAACTCCGCTCTGACTTTTGGCGCATCAGTCGCTGTAGATGGAAGAACGATCTCACTGGGTTGTAAGTTAGGGGTTAGTGACAGCCTACTCTCCCGGGCAGCAAATATTTAAAAAAAAAAAAATACAGTAGATGGTGACTGTTGTAGTGCCTCATCTTGATTCTGCCCATTCCCTGGTAAGTCTGCATAAGAATGTAATAAAATAGAATCCTGTGACATAGCTGTTATATTGGGTGTATTAGCAGGTGTATTGACTCCTTGTGTGGGTTGGGTTACCAGGCACATGCTCGGTGGTAGTGAGAGGCGTCTTTCAGTATTTGCTATAGCAGTTACAACCACCCCAATAGTTTGTTGCAACATTTTGTCAATCGCGGTTAAGGTTGAAAGTGGGGTTGGTGGCAGCATTAATTTCCTTGTCGTTGATCGAGTGGACATTGGAGTCTTTTTAGCCATGGTTCTACTTGTTACTTCAGACAGTTCTAAAATTCGCAGCAGTTAGATCAGTCTCAAATCAATTGGAATGGTTTACCTTACAGGATGTTTTATTTGTGAAGCCAAGGGACGTGGCCCAGCCCAGACTCCTCGGGACTCAGAGGGCCCACCCTTTGCCCGGGCTTCGCCCGGCGTCCCGCGAGGCGGGGCTTACGCTGCTTTAATGCACCTCCTGGCGCGGTTTGTGACAGCGCGGGGCGCGTGGGGTGGTGGGAGTTGTGGTTTCAGCACCTGCCCTCCACTCAGCGGCCGCGCTGCAACGATGGTGGGTCACAGCGAGGCGGCGGGAGGCAGGGTACTTTCCCCCAACGTCCACACGGCAAGAAGACAAGGTGACAGGGATCACAGGCAGCCGTTTAATCCTCGTACAGCCCGCAGGCAAGAAAAGCAGTTAGGTCAGCTCATTCCCTGCCCCAGTTTAGGAAAGCTTAACATAACATGTGCTCTGGACAGCTCTAGTCGGTCTGAAAACGATGTCTCTGTGGCCTACTGTGGGACGTTTAATATGAGCGACGTCCCTGGTTGTCTGGCATGGTCCAGTACCCTTGGGATCAGGGTCAGGGCAATCAATGGAAAGGTGTATGCAAATCTACCCTACACAGTCTATTGATAGGGCATTCCCCTTGGACTAGTGGTGTGGAACCCAAGACACAGTCTTGGTATTTTGCATTTTCTGGACTTGCAAATAGGTCTATGCTTGGTATGCCGCAGCATCTGTACCCGCTGTACAGTACTTCCTTCTGCATATCCCATTCACAGGAGGCATTTTGTCTGCTCAAACGGTCTGCCTTGTGTTCTGTTTTTCCACAGGAGGTGTACTGTAACCTGTCATTGACATCTGTTTGTAACACTCCCTACAATTCTTAAACCCTGTGCTTTTAGGAGAGGACATGTTCCTTTGTACACTGGAAATAAATTTGAAGAGAAAAAAGCTTCAACTGATGAGAAAAGGAAGAATCTGGCTTGGGATCGGCATATGGGGGTGTAGAAAGAAAGGAACGGATGCCAACACACTTTGTTGGTACTTCTATGTGGCTCTAGTCGTCACTTACGGGGTGGAGCAGAGTTTGCGAAAAGCAGCACGACAACACCTACTGCCATGCAGAATCACTGCTGAAAAATCTTCCTGAACCAGTCTAGCGTCTGGGGATAAGCTAAAGGTGAGGAAGCTGCAGTTCAAAGTATCCATCAGAAATTAAGACCCTGTTTGCCAAAAACCCAAAATGTTAAGTAAAGAATATTATGAAGCTTAACAAGTACCAAGCTTCCTTTCAGCACAGCTGCCAAGTAAGAGGTGTAAGGTAAAACTTAATATTTCAGTAGAATTGAAAACTGAAGACTACACTATCCCAACAGAATATTATATTGCTGGGTTAACCATGTATTTCTTATCTTTATTGTGTTTAGGTAGACCATATACGGCATTGTGACCAGGCTGATCCTAAAACTATCAAATAGAGAAGCGCATGTAGTTCTTAACTTCATCAGTCTGCGTCAATGTCAAACACAAGGTGGCTGTTATGATGTAGAAAGATTGGGCATGGTATTCGTGGTCTATGCACTCAACCTGCAATACTATGCACATAGAGGTCAGAATTAAAAAAGGTGATTGATACCACGGAAACGCTGAAGGGGAGGCACAGAGGAAGTGCCGAAGAGAAGATGCAGAGGGGTGTAGGGTTGGGAGATACCAAGAAAGGACAGATAAAAAAAGGAGCAAAGGAAGTGAAAGAGAGGAACTGGAGAACAAGACTGAAGGGTGGAAGAGGGAGAAAGACCAGGGATTAAGAGGGAATACCGGGGCGACCGAAATGTGGAAGACTTAGGAGAATCCCAACGAGAAGACAGAGCAGGAGCATAAGGGGAATATATAGAGGAGATATGGAAGGAGAAGACAAAAGATGTACAAGAGGGCGGTCTTATGATGAAAACAAACTATATGGTGATAGAGTATGCAACACTACATAGAAGTTTCTTAACAATGTAGGCGATTCCCTTTGGGATAAGCAACTATATATCCCAAAGACTGCACCAACTGAAACAGAGTGCAGTGGGAAAATATTGAAAAATAGACAATCGCCTCATCAAGTAAAACACAGATATAAAAACAAAAAACATAGGATCCATGGGCAAAAGTGGAAGGCAAAACTGTTACATATTTAAATTCTCCCTGGTATGCTGAAAATCAGGGATAGGGGGTTAAGAATATGATGTTGTCAATGTGTAAAGCTTCAGCTTCTCAGCCACTGAAGCACTGTCCTCATTAGGCCATATAGTGTAAGTTACCCAGAGTAGGGAACGTTACAACTACAGGGAAGCATGGACATATGGCATACAAGACTACATTGAGGCTTATTAATAGGAAGGGAGAAACTTTTCTGTTTTTAAGGCATACCTTGGGTTATCAGAGAGACGGAGGTAGCATCGGACAACATGTTTCAGCAATCGGGCAGAAGGTTCCTTTGAGAGCTGCAAGACCATTTTACCCTACCAAGCAAAGGCAAATGTATTAAGATACATTCTTCCACAAAGACTGAACATCAATTGAAAATGCAATTAACCACTTCATTATAATCAAATTCTCAGCAGCCAATGGATCAATCCTTACCAATATCATGGCAACATGGGAAAATCTCTCATAGGTCTGACAGATGTAGGCCAGACCAGTGTCATCAAGGAGGATCTTCTGTAGAATGAAGGTAGCAACCTAAAATAAAAAGGAGATAGATCAATGCAGATTCCCTGCGCTGTAAAATCAATCTGTAAATGGTCTCTGGAAAAAGGCTGCAAGATGACTAAAGCATGCACCTTAATTTTTAGATGTGCCTAAGCATATACTAATGCTGGCAAAAATGCCAAGGATTATACAAGAGGTCAGGCACAACAGCACACAGCATCCAGAGTTTCATTACTCTGGAACCATGACATGCCCTGCGGAGAAGTCAGCCGAAAGGTACGTTACCAAATTTTCAGGTGATGTATGCTGCTAAATCATGAGGAGTAATAAAACATGAATGAGCAGTTTAAGGAATGCAGTTAAAACTTAAGCAGGGGCACAGCATGTGACAAAGCATAACTGTAGAGTTTTAGGAACAGGAATGGTGTGCCATCAGAGCTTCAAAAAGAGTAAGGTACCATTTCCTATGAACTATGTCCTAAACAATTGCACAATGTAGAAAAGTCGGCCTTTTTGGCAAACAATGTGTTTTGGATTTTAAAACTGTCACAGACCTGTAATGTGGTTTGGAATGAAGACGGTGGGCTATATTGCAGCCTGTGTGGGTTGGGACTGTACACTTCGCAAGAAAATGTACTTCAATGTGGTCTTTAGGATCATGCAGATGTAATGTGATAGTACTCTGCTTTTATTTCCCAAGCCAACCCAGATTAACAGGCTAGGTGTTTATGTGCATCATGTCCACTAATTATCTCGATCACCCATACTCACTGATCAGAAACATCAGGAGCAAAGATCTGGAGACACACCATGTGTTAATACTGTTATGCATACTTATGATACTATTAAGGTCTAGACCTATATGCCGGCACACTTAAAATTTAGTTGCTCCCGATTTCAGACTATGCACTTGGGCAGTTATGGCCATTGTGATAACATTAAGCACACAATACAGTTTACCTATGAATGGCCAAGAAAAGACGTGAGCACACAACGGAAGAACAGCAATAAAGTACCGTCTTGGAAAGCTCGCTCCCAGACTCCATGATACGAAGGCAGAGTGGAATGATTTCTGTAGTCAGGAGAAAGTTGATGACTTCTTGCTCATCAGTTTTTACCAAGGCCCCTATAAAAACAAGCAATTTCACAATTATTCAAACCCTATTGGAAATGATATGCAAACTAAAATCTCCACAAGTAAATTGATGTGTAAACTGAGCGAGCCCCAGGCAAAAAAAGCATAGAGGCAAATAAATCTGGATTTGTTACACTACATAAAACTAGAATTCCACACCCTACACAAGCCAAGGTGCTTCTTGTCAAACACATGATATAAGGGTATGGCCACCAGACAGGAAAGGTAGTAAATACTCATTTATTCAGAAGGGAAGGATCAGCAAATAAGAATAAAACCTTGAAAATATGTTATAGTAGCAATACAGTCCCCTTGTGGCAAATAGTTAACCTACAATACTACATCTCACAGCAGTGTCTTGCACACAAAACCACAGATCACAGGAGCACAAACACCCTGCAGACTGAGCATGCTTGTACACTCAGAAAGGATATTTATGCAGAATAATGTGCTATTTGATGACAGTGCTACTGATCATCAAGGGCTAGCAAATGAAGTTAGTTAGCAGATGCACACAGCACTGGTGGCCTCATTAACAATAACCTACATGTACCGACAATTATTATGGAAAGCTTTTTACACATACTATTATCCAGAGTGCTAAATACAGGTCTGTATGTATCAGGAGACAAAAAGTTACAAATTGATCCTAAATGCAGATTTTAATTACACATCAAGATTTCCTCTTGAATTAGCATGTCTGAGTTTATCTCTGCTGCCGTTCCAGAGGGACTCTTGTCTACAGACTAAGTACATTCAGCTCTTCCTGCTCTGCCAAAAAGTCAAGTCAATATTCATTTAATATTTAGAAGCGAATTAGAAGATAGAAAACGATGGGACTGTCTCCTTATGCACTGTTTGACGGAAGGAAAAACGTAGACATGTGTGCCCAATTTTCCATTCTTACCAGCAATCTGCAACTTATCTCGTTACAACGAGAAAGCACCTGCCTAACACGAAAAACGCAGCTTGCCTCAG
The DNA here is from genome assembly GCF_964261635.1 of Lissotriton helveticus. Lineage (NCBI taxonomy): Eukaryota > Metazoa > Chordata > Amphibia > Caudata > Salamandridae > Lissotriton > Lissotriton helveticus. The sequence continues at coordinate 63,495,620 of NC_136061.1, forward strand.
TTTACAGGCAGAGTGCCTCGGCTGCATGCATGGAGGGAGTATGCACAATAGCAGCTCTGGTTGACAGTGGCCAAGAATGAACAAATAAATAAAATGCTGGTGGTGGAATTAGAACCCTGCTAATGTTCCTACACATGTAGTCAGGAAAAATGCAGCCTCATGGTCAACAAAATACCGGACTGACTGAAAAGTATTCCATGATTACATGAATTGTGACAGGCTCTTCCTAGGCTTTATATGAATGTAACAAAATATGGTACCTATAGAAAAACTAAACCTCAAACTTTTTTTTCTATGCCTCTATTGAATTGGTCAACTTATTTGCATCATTACAGGTTCTGCAGGAAAAACAGATTTCAAATGAATAAATTATACATAAAAAAATACAAAAAAATATGTATTACATTGCATTATTATTTTTGGGCTGGGGAGGTCTAAGTAACCACCTCACAATCCTAGTCAGTGTGAACCACTGAATTCACTAAAACATGCGCTCAGCCCCCTGGTAGCTATCGCTCAGGGTAGACCGGCTCAACTTTGAGTTCGAGGCAATTTATAAAGCATTTATGCAGTACAAAAACAGTACTAAAAGTTGAAATGCAAAGCAATAAATATCCCAAACCGAATTATAAAAATAGAGTAAAATTCATTAAACAAAATCACACACGAAAATGCCAAAAATCCAATATGGGGAACCAGAAAAATGCATTTTTACAGCTTTATGGAGAAATAGTACCAAGAAGTACAAAGTGCCAATGATAGTCAATGGTCAAGGAAGACCGGGACTTCACTGCAATTTGACACTGCACGTGAGGGAGGGTGGGGTTGGATACATCAATCAGGTGAATCCTGGTCAAATCTTTTAGCTTCTAACCTAGTCCTTTAGGTCCCAATCCACCACAGGAGTACACTCCTGAAGACACAAAAGATATCCGAAAAGACACTTAGAGAATCATTAGGAGGTAAGCAGAGGTCATCAGGAGGATCCAGTCCATATCCGGTTGCCTTTAGGCAGCCGGGCAAGTTGCAGGAAAAGGCCTCATATACCTTGTTTTGTCCCTGTAGCATTAACAGGAGGTCAGCCTTTTGACCCATGGCGTCTACTTCTTTGTCCTGTGTACAAGAGGGAGAGCAGGCTAAGTATTCTAGGCCCTTCTCAGGTCTCAGAAAACAGGTAGTCCTCTTCTGATCGTCCACAGGTCTAGGAGTGTACTGAAGTAGGCGCCTGGCTGGTGGTGGGAATGACCCCTGTGTTCTCTCGCATCTAACATTAAAATCTAGTTTTAAGCAGTGTACTCCCCACCCCCCACCCCCCCCCAACAAGCTCAGACCGGCACCTGGAAGAAAAAGTGGAGGTTTCAACAATCAGACCGTAGATATACACATTGTTTTGGAATTATATGTCTCTCCTTTGTAGTGCATTCCACATGCCATATGAAACCACCAGCAGATTCACCAAACAGGTCTTCACATTCCAGCAGGATCCAACACTGAGATCAACAAGAGGCCCACTAAGTTGGAGGCTGTTCTGGTGTGGTGAAGACTACATCCTCCTAGGAGACCTCAACTTCCACGTGGAGAACAACAATGACAGCAACACCACCACCCTGCTGGACAACCTCGGACTCAAGCAACTGGTGAACACCCCCACTACGCCGGCCACACACTTGACCCCATCTTCTCCTCCAGCAAGCACATCTCCTTCAGCCACTCCACCGACTCCACTGGACAGACCACAGCTGCGTCCACTTCGCCTTCAAGAAAACCACTACCCACCACCACCCGCAACAAGCTCCCCGCAGAAGCTGGAGCAAGATCACCGCCGACAAGCTCACCACCTCCCTCAGCCAGAACCCTCCCACCATCACGACGGACCCCACCGAAGCAGCCCGCAACCTCGCACAATGGATCACCGACTGCGCTGACGAACTCGCACCACTGAAGAAACCACCCAGCGGGCCCCACAGCAAGAAAGCCTCATGGTTCACGGACGACCTCATAAACTCAAAGAAAACCTGCCGCTCCCTGGAGAAAACCTGGCGCCAGAACCAGACAACAGAGAACATGACAGCCCTCAAGAACGCCGCCCTCAAGAACGCCACCCACAAGCACCACCAACTGATCCGGACCGCCAAGAGAACCACCTACAAACACAAACAGCGCCTGGACAACAACACCCACAACAGCAAGGAACTCTTCAGCATCGTCAAAGAGCTCTCCAACCCCAGCGCAAGCAACAACATCACACCCTCGCAAGACCTCTGCGACTCACTCGCCTCGTTCTTCCACCGCAAGATCGTCAACATACACAACAGCTTCGGCGCACAGACCAACGACCCAACCACCGAACCAGCGCACCCAACCACCACCCTCTGCATCTGGGACCCGGTCAGCACCGAAGACACCGCCTTCACTATGAGCACCATCCACTCTGGCTCCCCCACCGACCCTTGCCCACACCACATCTTCAACAAAGCCGACTCCATCATCGCACCCCAACTCCGTGACGTCATCAACAGCTCCTTCGCATCAGCCACCTTCCCAGAGAGCTGGAAGCATGCCGAACTCGGCACCCTCCTGAAAAAGCCCACCGCGGACCCCACGGACCTCAAGAACTTCCGACCCATCTCGCTCCTCCAGTTCCCTGCCAAAGTCAGAGAACACGGTCAACAAACAACTCTCCGCCTTCCTCAAGACGAACGGATCCCTCGACCAGTCACAGTCCGGTTTCCGAGCCAACCACAGCACCGAGACCGCCCTCATCGCAGCCACCGACAACATCAGGTCTATGTTCGACAACGGGGAAACCACCGCACTCATCCTCCTGGACCTCTTAGCAGCCTTTGACACGGTATGCCACCGCACCCAGATACAACGCCTCAGCGACACCAGAATCCAAGGCGTGGCCTTAGAATGGATCATCTCGTTCCTTGCCGGTAGAACCCAAAGAGTCCGCCTCCCCCCGTTCCGGTCAGCAGCTACCGAAGACATCTGCGGCGTCCCACAAGGATCCTCGCTCAGCCCCACCCTCTTCAAAGTCTACATGAGCCCCTTTGCAGCCATCGCACGCAAACAACCTCAACATCATCTCCTACGCCGACGACACACTGTGGATACTCTCCCTCACCAACGACCCCGCCACCGCCAGAGCCAGCCTCCAGGAAGGAATGAAGGACGTCGCGGAATGGATGAAGCTCAGCCGTCTGTAGCTGAACTCTGACAAAACCGAAGTCCTCATCCTCGGACCCTCGCCCTCCGCCTGGGACGACTCCTGGTGGCCACCTGCCCTGGGCACCGCACCCAAGCAAACGGACCATGCTCGCAACCTGGGCTTCATCCCGGACTCCTTCATTACGATGACCAAGCAAGTCAACGCTGTCTCATCGTTCTGTTTCAACACCCTGCACATGCTCCGAAAAATCTTCCGATGGATCCCCACCGCAACCAGGAAGACGGTCACCCAGGCCCTCGTCACCAGCCGCCTGGACTACGGAAACGCCCTCTACGCCGGAACCACAGCCAAGCTCCAGAAAAGACTACAGCGCATCCAGAACGCCTCGGCAAGACTCATCTTGGACATCCCCCGCCACAGCCACATCTCTGCCCATCTGAAGAACCTGCACTGGCTCCCCGTCAGCAAGAGAATCACATTCAGACTCCTCACCCACGCACACAAGGCGGGCCCCAGGTACCTCAACAACCGCCTCGCATTCTACACGCCTACCTGCCAGCTCCGCTCCGCCAGCCTCGCCCCCGTCCCACGTATTCGCAAAACCAACGCCGGAGGAAGATCCTTCTCCTACCTGGCAGCCAAGACATGGAACTCCCTCCCCACCCACCTCCGGCTGACGCAGGACCATCTCACCTTCAGGAAGCAACTCAAGACCTGGTTGTTCGAGTAGTAGCGACCCCCCTCAGCGCCTTGAGACCCTAACGGGTGAGTAGCGCGCTCTACAAATTCCTTGATTGATTGATTGAAGGGGGAAAGGGAGACAAAAAAAGGGAGCAGGCCTGGGTGTTCGCTGTATCCAGCTGTGATAGGGTAGGCCTCTCCGAAGTTAACCAAATCCTTGGGCCCAAGCATTAGGCTATATGCCATCCTATCAAGGGCACAACACCACCTCCCCACACCAAAGGCCTTTGGTCCCTCTCCTGGGAGGAAGGTCACGCCTCACTAGAAGTTCACAGCTCACTCATGCTTCTTGAAATGGTATTTACCGGCTGGCAGAAGAGCGAAAGCAAAATGCAGATTTAGCTCCCAGTGAATTCAGGAAGGGCAAAAGGCACATTTTAAAAAGTAATCTTTGTAAAATATTTCTTAGAAATCAGACTTCATAAGTGAATTTGGCTTGTAATAAATATTTCAAACTGAAAAATGTATATGTGTAGCTGTTTCCTGGGCAGAGATAACTTTATTAACATAATACTGTATCCCAATGCTTTCCAATGGAATAGCCAAACCTGCTAGAGTGAAAATTGCTTTTAGGGCTTTTTCACTGTAAGGACATGTTTAACAATAAACTTTTACATGTTTCACTTTTAAATAACTCTGAACCTACCTCATGGAAAAGGCCCTTTCAGCATGAAAAAAAATTAATTTAAGTGACGTTTGCGGAAAGGGAAACTTTCCAAGAAACATTCCTAGAAATTGAAATCCCATTCAATTCCCAGTTTTGGAAATCGTAACCCGACGTGTGGCCATTCCCCATGTGCATTTGATCTACATTCCCCACTTGCCCATGAGGCGTATCGCATACTGAAGGTTAGAGGATACAGACGGATTTACAATCCACTTGAGACACTGGCAACAGTGACTAATGGCTAGTGGATATTGAGAGGAGGCTAGAGTTTATACTTACTACATAATTATGAGCCAAATAGTTGCCAGCATGTGTTATTTGTCAGCACACAATGTGATACTGTATTGTCTGTACTATAGCCAGGGCCACTGGAATGACGACATTTTGCAGTTGCAGTATTTTCCGCTTAACTATGGATTTCCCACATAATCCATCATCGGTGGCATAATCTGGAGATTCCAACAACAGTTTTAGGTCACACTGATCAAAAGATACAAAAACATGCTTCCACATGGTGGAAGGCCCATTGTAAAGATTGACTTGTCACCTTTCTCTTGTTTATTTCTGATATTCGTATGTCAAAGTGGCATAAGGTGAAACCTTTGCCCAGACAGTGCCAACACGGAACAACGGCAGATTAGGTAATACTCCCCATAATTTAGTCAACCCTGCCACATAATCGAGCCCTCCACTGCAGTGTAATTCTAGTGCTCCAGACTATAGTTTGAAAATCAATAAAAATGTTATGAAAAAATTACTTATAATCTACCATGTCAAAGGCCAAGAAGGATCCAACTGGAAACAAGCATTTGCAATGCAATAGGTCTCGCATTAAGTTTGAGCTATTGGCATTGCTAAATATTGCAACACTAATTGCAACAAATGTCTATAAATTATAGGCCAAAAAAATTTGTATTTATTTTGTAGCAATGGTGGCATGCTGCGCTTTAGATGAATATGTTTAAAAGTAAAGTGTGCCATACTGCGATTGCTACAATAGTTAATTGTGGATGCGTTAACAATTGATGTGTGCACTGATGTCTGGTGGTGTGTGTGCCTGTAGAAACTGCACTGCCGGCTGGTGGTGTGTGTGTGTGCCGGTGAAAGCATGCAGTGCCGGCTGGTGGTGTGTGTGTGCCTGGTGAAAGCATGCAGTGACTGCTGGTGGTGTGTGTGTGTGTGTGTGTGTGCGCCTGGTGAAAGCGTGCACTGACGTCTGGTGGTGTGTGCCCGTTGAAAGCGTGCACTGACGGCTGGTGGTGTTTGTGCCCGGTGAAAGCGTGCACTGACGACTGATGGCGTCTGTGCCTGTTGAAAGTGTGCACTGACTGTGTGGCTGTGTGTGTGGCTGTGTGTGTGGCTGTGTGTGTGGCTGTGTGTGTGGCTGTGTGTGTGGCTGTGTGTGTGGCTGTGTGTGTGGCTGTGTGTGTGGCTGTGTGTGTGGCTGTGTGTGTGGCTGTGTGTGTGGCTGTGTGTGTGGCTGTGTGTGTGGCTGTGTGTGTGGCTGTGTGTGTGGCTGTGTGTGTGGCTGTGTGTGTGGCTGTGTGTGTGGCTGTGTGTGTAGCTGTGTGTGTGGTGTGTGTAATTTGTGTGTAGTTTGTGTGTGTGTAGTTTGTGTGTGTGGTTGTGTGTGTGTGTGGTTGTGTGTGTGTGTGGTTGTGTGTGTGTGTGGTTGTGTGTGTGTGTGGTTGTGTGTGCGTGTGGTTGTGTGTGCGTGTGGTTGTGTGTGCGTGTGGTTGTGTGTGCGTGTGGTTGTGTGTGCGTGTGGTTGTGTGTGCGTGTGGTTGTGCGTGTGGTTGTGTGTGCGTGCTTGTGGTTGTGTGTGCGTGCTTGTGGTTGTGTGTGCGTGCTTGTGGTTGTGTGTGCGTGCTTGTGGTTGTGTGTGCGTGCTTGTGGTTGTGTGTGCGTGCTTGTGGTTGTGTGTGCGTGCTTGTGGTTGTGTGTGCGTGCTTGTGGTTGTGTGTGCGTGCTTGTGGTTGTGTGTGCGTGCTTGTGATTGTGTGTGCGTGCTTGTGATTGTGTGTGCGTGCTTGTGGTTGTGTGTGTGCTTGTGGTTGTGTGTGTGTGCTTGTAGTCTGAAGTCCGACATTTCTGTAAGGTTTGTAAGCATTTCCAGACAGATAAAAGGAGGAGCAAATGAATGAGGGAGTATGGCCTAACGAGCAGAGCTGCCGACTTTGGAACTGGGACAGCATGTTCGACTCTCTGCTCCGCTATTCATGTCTCAAAATGAAAAAAATGCTTACATGTAGTCTGGGGCTCATGTAAAGCACTCTAATGTCCTTAGTTTAGGACTTCGCACTATATGAAAGCTACCTTAAAAATAGGAGACGGAAGTTCAGAGGTGACGTGGTGCTGGGGCAAAGCGCCTGGCAAGGCTGATACACTGCCTTAGTACAGTGAATAACCCCCGTCTCAAGACCTCAGTTTTGCTACCGGCTAAGTATGATTTCTGTACAAACAGCATGCGCTCACTACAGGCATAACTTTCAGAAAGCCCTCACAGTGCCCTTCGTATCCTTGCTTAAGAATATATTATTTGCGGCACTTGGAAGAACTATTTCATCTAATGCCCACGCATTCAAGGCACTTTTTCTGCTTGTAGTCTGAAGTCCGACATTTCTGTAAGGTTTGTAAGCATTTCCAGACAGATAAAAGGAGGAGAAACTGAACGTGGGAGTATGGCCTAACGAGCAGAGCTGCCGACTTTGGAACTGGGACAGCATGTTCAACTCTCCGCTCAACATCTTGCGATTCTGGGCAAACGGCGTAATCTCTCCATGTCTCAAAATAAACAAGCAATACCGTGTTTATTTGTCAAAGGTAGTGATAGCTGCTGAGCAGATGGCTGACCCAAACAAGAGGGGATTCCAATTAGTTAAATGTTATGATCACTTTCGCGGACGCTTTGCTGTTCTCAGTGGCCACGCGGCACACTGAGAACATCAAAGCGGCCACCAAAGTGATCAGCAGGCAGACAAATGTTGCGCGCGCCCGGCGCACATGCACTGTACCCGATCCGCCTGCAGCCTTTGGGAGCACTTTTAAAAGACCCTTACTTAATATCTCGCCAAAGCATCGCTTACGCGATAGCTTAGGCGAGAACTAAAAAAAGCCTACATCACCTTCAGCAGTTTCCTGGAGATGGTTAACTACATCCAGCAATTTAGGTCCTCTACCAAACAGGTGTCTAAACCGAGATTGGTTGCTAACAAGAATGTGGTTTTCTTCTAGATGCAGCAGTATTTGGTTGCAAGTTATCTTCAGCAAGATCGTTCTTATTATAGGGAGCCTTAAAATAGGTCAAAATAATCGACATTTGGCTTTTGAAGCAGGAACACAATAATAGCCAATTTAAAGATGCTGGCTCCTTTGAGGGAGGCATTAATAATATAAGCGATAAAAAGTTTAGCCAAGAGTTCTGGAAAATGTTGTAGAAGTATTTTGGGTGTTACAGCATGTGATAAAGCTATCCTTTTAATCCCCGTGAATAGACCAGCTAAAATCAAATTTGGAGTGTTAAGGCAATTAATCAGGTGGTGGTGCAGAGGAAATAGAAATTATGGGGGCCGGTTTAAATATCACCTCCGCTGAATGAATAGATCTTAAAATATCTCAATGTAGTTCTTTGAACCCAAGACTTTAAAGTGCCTGATATTTGGCACATTCAACACGCCTGCATGTATTTGGAGATATTTGTAAGTTGTCAGGTGGCTGTGATCTTAACAATACTCATTTCTACATTTGGGAATTCAGCTCAGTACTCCATTCATAAATTCATTCTACTTTACAACATGCAATTGTTCCTCAGTCAGGCCGGGGTCTTGATTTACATATTGATTGGGGTGCAATGTAGCATTCTTAGGACAAAGTCATTAGCTGTGGAATATCGGACTTGAGTAAATCCACGGGCAGTGGAACCCTGCTGAGAGCTAGGAAAGGAAAAAAGTCATGTTTTTGGTTTTCGATGCTGGAGGGTTTTTCACATTGAAAAAACAGACATATCTGTTAGCTGGCAAGGCATCATACTGTTTTTGGTATCCGAAGTGACATCTTCCACATTATCATAATCATCTTTTTTAACTCAAAGTCATAAATGTCAAACTAGAGACCTTTTCTAGAGTGCTTGCAGGCATCAATTCTGATACAGCATATCTTGGGTCCTTTGCTTTTCAGGTGTCATTTGTTTCTTCTGACTACTGATTTGAAGTGTGTGTTCTCCACATGCGCTTCGTAGTAGATATTCTCTGGGTTCTCAGGTGATGCTTTTAGCAGCAAAATGCCCATTCCTTTTTTGGCACGTTCAGGTGCTCAAGTTCTTATAGTATTTGTTCGAGCAAAGTGCTGCCTCCTAGATAAATTGTATGGCATTGACCAATTTCATGGAGATTTCAAAGACTGACCACCTACTTTACGACATGGCATGCGGAGCCCAACGTTTTAGTATTGATGTACCAAGTGTCTTTTAGCCATAAAGCATCATAAGCATTAAAACACAACTCCTGGCAATTCTTTGGAAGGAATTTAAAGAAATGTTCCAATCAGCTCTGACTGACAGTAAGAATTTCAAACTCCACAAAAAGATTTGAATTTCGCGTGGATCTATAAAAAAAAACAAGAGGGTAGGGGGAAGTGGGCGAATGGGGAGGCTCTTCTGTTCGATCATCATATATTTGCTCTTTTCCTCATGGCCAAACCAGGCAGTGGGAAAAGAAAAATCTAAAGACTGTGCTAGCTTGTGGCACATAGTGGAGCCCTAGTTGATAACGTTTCGGAAATTAATAACAGACACATACATTGTTAATGCCCACACAAGGGTTTCATATGGAAACCACTGGTTGCTACAGTATCCTGAAAAACAAATGTCAATTTATTCTGGGACATTTTGCACCTGTGGTCACATCTGACACCCCATCACTAGAATTTCCATTACACCTCCTAATATCCTGCCTACAGTTTAACTTCAGGTTCTCTCACTCTGTCTCACTAACCCATTGCACACATGGGCTGCTCCAGACTGAACAAGCCAATACACAGATGCGGCTGGTTATTCAGACAAACCACCTGCATACTCCCACGGATGACAAGGTCTAACAGCTCTCCCTCCTACCTCTAACCCATCTTTTCCCTCACTTGTATGAAAGCACTTCAAGCAGCCAAAAGCGCTAATTATAGAGACTTCCAAAAATAAATACATGGTTAAGGCCACATTAAAAGGTCAGGAAGGTATGCTAGGTACAAAGAACTTTATTTTCCACAAATTGAGATGCACAGACCGAGCAAATGCATATCTGTCACTATGGGTTTTCCTCAATAATACTGCAGCCATAACACCAATTATATTTATCCAGGTTTCGTCGTGTGCTGCTAAATCAATAGTAAACATGAAGAGACTATGGGTAAACCATAAGTGATCATTTGGCATCAAAGTATGAATTAAAATCCATATTGCATACAAGTTTGATGTCAGTAAGCAGGATACATAGGAAAAGGCATTAGACAACCAAGATGAAGCTGCTTCTTTGCAAGAGTGGCAGGGATACAATATGCTTCTCCAACCAGATTTTTCAGGACACTGCCAAAGAGTAGCTAAAATGCTCCCCTTTTATATCAAAGGGATGAAAGTCTATGCATAGTAAAAGACTAATTGTGGGCATATTGTTATGTTAATTGGGTTCTTCTATAGCGCAACGGCTACTCCCGTGGGAGTGTCCCGGCGCTTTGGCGAAGAGGACCTTTATTGGAAAGGAAACATAACTGCAAATAAAGAACATCACAATTCACTAGTAAAAAGCCAGGTTTTTAATGCCTTTCTAAAAGACATCAGACTGGAGGCCTGTCTAAGAGCAAGAGGAAGTTCTTTCCAAGCGCGCGGGGCCAGGTAATGGAAAGAGCGCCCCCCTTGTCTGGTTCGTTTGATGGGTGGAACGACCATTTTAGACAAGGAGGCAGATCGCAGAGCTCTGCTCGGTTTGTAAAGAGCAAGACGCTTTCTAATGTACCCAGGACTCGAATCATGAAGGGCCTTGTAGGTTAGCGTCAGACTTTTAAAGAGAACCCTCTTGGCTATAGGGAGCCAGTGCAATTCCCTCAGCAAATTAGAGGCACTAGCACGTCTAGGGAGTCCATAGATAGCCCTGGCAGCTGAATTTTGGACGACCTGGAGTCTCCTTACGAGATATTTAGGGAGACCTAAATAGAGGGCGTTTGCATAGTCCAGACGCGACCCAACAAGTGCTTGGACAATAACCCTTCGATGGTTCATAGAAATCAAAGGGAGAAATTTCCTGAGCATCCGCAGGATTCCAAAACATTTCCCCGAAAGACAGGCTATTTGAGGTCCGAAAGTCAACTCATTGTCAACAACGATACCAAGGTTTTTCGCCTTGGTACTGGCATTAGCAGGAGGAAACAAATCCTGAGGCCACCAACTTTTCCAGTCTGGCTCAGCGACGCACCCAAAAAAAAGCAGCTCCGATTTATCGGAGTTGCATTTCAGGCCGCGTCTTTTGAACCAATCGAAAACTGCTTCTAAGCAGCCTCTGATACGGATCCCATCAAACACCTCGTTCCTGTTGTAAGTAAACAAGAGCTGGGTGTCATCAGCGTAAGACACGATCTGAGCGCCAAACGACTCCGCAACCTCTGCAAGGGGGGCCATAAAGATGTTAAAAAGCAGGGGACTAAGAATGGACCCCTGAGGGACCCCCACTTCCAGGGTTGCCATAGCTGCGGAGTGAGGTGGCGCCAAGATCGTTTGTCGACGGCTGGCTAAGAATGATTTGAGCCAGTTGCACACCGTCCCCCTAAGTCCACAATCCCAGAGTGGAGTTAGGAGGGTATCATGGGGAACGGTGTCGAACGCCGCCGACAAGTCTAACATAACCAGCATGGCCTTCCCTCCAGAATCTAAGACCTCTCTAATGGCGGTGGTGACTTCAAGTAACGCGGTCTCTGTGCTGTAATTCGCACGAAACCCAGATTGCGTAATGTGCAATAAGTTGTTATTCTCGATGAAGTCAGAGATAGATCGGTGCACATGTCTTTCCGCCACCTTCGCCAGAGCGGGAAGGAGAGAAATAGGCCTATAGTTGGCATGTATGATGGGATCAAGATTTGGTTTTTTTATTAGTGGAAGAATGAGAGCACTCTTCCAAGCCTGAGGGACTATGCCAGAAGACAGTGAGGAATTAAGAATGGAATTAGTGAGACTATTTAACACCGGAGCTATTTTATTGAGGCAGGAGACCGGGCAAGGATCTAGAGGGGAGCCTGATTTCAAACCAGTCAGATGGTCTAATGAGGCAGTAAGACTTAGCTGCGGAAATTCCCTAAGGGTGGGTTTTGCAGAAGGGAGGACATCAAGATCCGCAACCTGAGGCTGTTTGGAATGAGTGGCAAGAGCAGTTTGAATAGATGTTATTTTGTCAACAAAGTAATGTGCCAGTTCATTCAGCCACGGTTCTGAGTGAGACTGAGCGGAGATGCCTAGGGATGGCGAAGTAAAATCCTTAACAATTTTAAAAATTTCCTTACAGGAATTATCAGATTCATCTATCCGACGTTCATAATAGGATTTTTTCCCACTCCAGATCATCATGTGATAGGATCTAATTAAGTTTTTAAATTTTTCTTTCTCAAGAGGATTGTAGTCTTTCCTCCAGGTTCTTTCTGCTCTCTTGCAGTTTTGACGAGCTTCTCTAAGCTGAGATGTAAACCAAGGAGCGGAAAAACGTTTATTTCCAGGTTTAGAGGCTTTCTCAGGCACGAGATCCGCCAATATGGTTGTGAGCCATTCCGTGTAACGAGCTAGGTCAATTTCCACGTTACCTGATAAAGTACAAGGCGAACGTGCCAAGGCCTGAACTACCATCTCATTAGTTAACAAATGAAAAGGCCTGGAAAAACGTTTAGCAAAGGAAGTGGGATTAGATCTAGCGGAAGAGACACTTGATAGGCTAAAAGTGATTAAGAAATGATCCGACCATAATACCGGTTGAGGAACAAGTACGTTAATCGGAACGGTGGAGAAAACTTGGTCCAAAATATGGCCCTTATTGTGGGTGGGATCATGAATAAAAGGTGTAAGTCCTAATGTTGCTGTGACCTCCAAAAGTTTCATTGTGTCAGAGTTTGTAGCCTCATCCATGTGTATGTTTAAGTCGCCTAAGAGTAGGCAATGTTCAGATTTAAGACATGGAACTGAGAGTGCTACCTGTAGATCATCCAAAAAAGAGCCTAATGGACCAGGGGTACGATATGCCAGAATACCGGTGCATGCTTGATGGGGAGACAAATGGAGAGTGAAACCGAGCGCCTCGGTATCCTGGATATTATTTACCGGGAAGGTAGTGCAGTGCAGCTGGTTGTTAACTATTATAGCTACACCGCCCCCGCGCCCAGATGTTCTATCCCTCCTAATGATGGAATAATTAGGTGGGATGGCGTTAGCTAGGTCAGGGGCCGAGGTGTCGCTCAGCCATGTCTCAGTGAGAAAAAGACAGGATATAACGGAATTGTCGAGCAAATTCCATATATCTAGCGCATGGCAACCTAAAGAACGAGTATTAAGAAGTAGGCAGGTGGTAGTAACTAAAGGATGACTCAATATTGGTTTGCTATATATAGGAGCACGCCAGCCACAGACCTCACAGCCTTTTCTAAGGACACGACGGGCCGGAAAAACAGAATGGCAGCGACCTACCGGAGGGCGGAGATTGGACAAAGTCTCTGATGAATAAGAGTAACATTACTAAAACTAATAAAAGAAAGATAACAGGCAAAAGAATGAGCCAGCCAGCCGTCCTGCCCCGTCCTTTGCCGGAACGCTGACGGGCGCAGACGGGCAGGACTCTGGCACGACTCAGGCGCAGGGAAGGCGCCACCGTGCGCGTCCCCGCTGCGCGTTGAACCAAGTGGAGCTTTAAGTAGGCCGGCGGAAGTGAAGAGAACCAGGCGCCACGACCCGCACCAATATGGCGGCGTCAGGCTTCACTAGTTACACCAATATGGCGCTCCCTCACCACCCCAGAACCGGGCCCGCAAAACAGCGGTGCTAAGGTAAGTTTTTAACGTGCAAGTGAGGGGCCAGGAGAAGCGCTAAGGCACACAAAGTAGTAGCAATTAAAAATTACAAATACGAAAGGAAAAAAATTACAGCGCTATATAAGCAGTCTTAAAATCACCGCGTTAGCGCAGAATCGCGCAGTCCTTAAGCGCAGAATACACAGCCTACCCTTAAGGCACCTATTGCCAGGAGGATTCGCCAAGCAAGCTCCGCCTTAAGTAGGCCGGCGGAAGTGAAGAGAACCAGGCGCCACGACCCGCACCAATATGGTGGCGTCAGGCTTCACTAGTTACATCAATATGGCGCTCCCTCACCACCCCAGAACCGGGCCCGCAAAACAGCGGTGCTAAGGTAAGTTTTTAACGTGCAAGTGAGGGGCCAGGAGAAGCGCTAAGGCACACAAAGTAGTAGCAATTAAAAATTACAAATACGAAAGGAAAAAAATTACAGCGCTATATAAGCAGTCTTAAAATCACCGCGTTAGCGCAGAATCGCGCAGTCCTTAAGCGCAGAATACACAGCCTACCCTTAAGGCACCTATTGCCAGGAGGATTCGCCGAGCAAGTTCCGCCTTAAGTAGGCCGGCGGAAGTGAAGAGAACCAGGCGCCACGACCCGCACCAATACGGCGGCGTCAGGCTTCACTAGTTACACCAATATGGCGCTCCCTCACCACCCCAGAACCGGGCCCGCAAAACAGCGGTGCTAAGGTAAGTTTTTAACGTGCAAGTGAGGGGCCAGGAGAAGCGCTAAGGCACACAAAGTAGTAGCAATTAAAAATTACAAATACGAAATAGGATAACCTGTACAGCATTCCGCTGCTTTTTGGGTAGGTTAGCACTACAGATATACCATGTAGAGTTCTTGTGGAGCACTACAGGTCTTTGTAGCAGTTTTTTTCCCCATCATTTCGATTTCCCCCGAAGATGTCAAGTGAATACACTTGCATCAAACGCACAAAAGGTGATGGGAGGAATGCCTGCAATAAGTTTATCCACTTGCCGATTGATGAACCGCAATATGGGCAAGACCAGTCTTGGGTTGAATGTGTTTCTGTTCAGAGAGTGCCTGGCAGTTTGGGTCAGACTGTTCCTATTGAAGCGGAGTCCAGGCTGATTTGCATTTGGCATCTCCAAATTGAGGTGGCATAGTGGGCAAAAGAATGATGGGTCGGAAGGCTACCCCAAGTAATTGCCGGTGGTTAGATTTATTCCAAGCATTTCTCCCATCACCTATTTTGCGTTGATGTGGAATACACTGAAGCCCTGGCATCACTCTCTCCTTTTAACACTCTAATCTTTTTCCCAGAGTAGGAAATTACACTTCTGTTCTAAGAGTATGAAATCAAGGTTATGGTCATGTATGCAGTTTAGCCAGCACCACATGTTTCTCTCATTTTCACAGCATTCAGTGTTCCTACTTTCAAGCAGAGAGGCTCCAATCCACTTGGAGAAGCTATTACTCCCACAGGCCCACTTATGCAGTTAAAGGCTCCGCTATGTTCCAGCAATGTTGCTTATATGCATGCTGGAAATTTAAGTTGGAATTCATTATTGCAGATATAATTTTCTGCAGACTGGCCTTCATTTTGGGTAGTTGGAAATGCTTATCTGTGGCAAAAAGTGTAGTTCAATACAACAGGCATCAAGTGATTTTAAACTGTGAGCTTCAGTAATAGCTCTGAGAGAGATAAAGTATTGCAAGTGGACCTCTTTTCAGTTGCTGCATACCAACCGATTGTTGAAATCAAGGTGGTGCTGGCAAAGAAAGGAGTACTGTTCATCTTACACAAGGCAACAATGGTAAAAGTTACACATCCACCTCAATGTAGAAGCCATGCCTTTGTGATACTAATGTTGAATCAAACTGTTCATATATTAAGTCCAAGGAATGATGATTTCCAGAACAAGCTAAGGGAGAGCAATCTTAATGAAAACATTGAAAGTTAATAAAGATGTAGAGTACTCAATTGTGTATGTTCGATTCAGTAGTGCAAACACTACTTATCATTTTGAGATCTTAATTGATGTGTATTAGAATGGTCTTGTAGATTACTCCTAAACACTACCACAAAAGCGGTTAGCTAGGTAAAAACGGCATAGCATTCTATATGAAATTAAATCAATTAAGGGAATACCAATATTAATATCTATAATTCTGAACTAGAGACATTTATCATGTAACCGTATAAATCTATTCTTGAGATTAATCGGCACATTGTAATCGTTTTTATTCCATTAACTATAGGCGGCAACTGGAGAGCCTGGTGACTTAAGAAAATTGTGCTTTTTAAAATAATTTCTCACAATATTGCTTTGGATTTGGCTATTTTTTTTATAATAGTAACATCTGGTTATTATTTCCTTGTAATTAAAATCGCCATTTTCTTAAAGCATTGTGGGTTGGGGGTTAGAGCAGAAGGCAGTCATTCCCTCAAATTTGTTTCAGTACCAAATGATTGAAAATAAGAGGAAATTCAAATATTAGTGAAACATACTTAACACAGATGACATAACAGGCAGGAAGTCAATATGTAGTTCAATGTTTTAAAGTACTCTGAAACCAATACACGAGACAGTATATTTTCCGGTGTCACAAACATAAAATGCAGAAGAACACAAAGGCATTAAAGCTGCCTCAACACTTCATGTATTTGCATAAGAATGACAATTTTTTACTTCAATTTAAATCTCAATAATTTGACTATGTTAAAAACAAAATGTAAATAAAAGGTGGGCGGGAAACATGCTTACAAATGATCGAAGCAGATATTAACAGACAGCATATATTTGCCTGATTTATGGAATTCTGCACTGCCTTTGACACAGCAGACTGTTCACCTCTTTGTTACAAGCCAGTCTATTTGCTGATCTACCTCTCCATAGTTCAACCAGGGCTGGTCCAGCAGAACCCTAAAGGGCAATAGTCTGTAAAATTGTAAACACAGCTTAAAGCAGTTTTCTTGTACCTCTGCTGTTCAGTGTCTTTGTGTGCCCTCCCGGCTGAAGTCCATGGGCTGTCTCCCTAAAATTCCTAATAGACCCATCAAGGTTTTTATTTGCACTGATGGTCTTGCAGTCCTTGATCAGACCCTATTTAGAGTTTGATGTCCGAAAGAAACTCATTTCTTACTCTTGTTGCAGAAAACTAGAAGTATTTAAAAGGATTAGTTTACATCTAATCTTTCCTGAGGAAACAGAGCAATGGTTGCCAGAAGCATATCAAGCATGGATACTCTAGCTTAGATTAGCTGGGCATACAGTGGTTACATGGTCATGCCTTTCAGCAGGGAAAAGGTCGTCCCACTAGCTTTAAACACTGCATCGGCATTTATATTCCACTCACCCTGTGATTTTAAAAATACAGTGAGCATGAGCTTGAACTCTGCACATTTGCTAACCAAGTCTTTTGTGCGAGAAACTATGCTTCACTGTAGGCCTCCCCGTGAACTCGGGGGATGGTGTGGCAAATTTAGAAAGGAGAATCTATAAGGGACAGAAAATTAGTGGCCAGTCAAGATGCTGGTTTGACTGAGGTGAATGCTATTCTGCTAGAGATTTCATTTCTCAACTCTTTTTAAAAGAATCATATAGACTGAGACTTAGTCACTTTCTGCCATTCAATTTAAATTATCCCCAATAACCAGTGAGTAGCTAATATTTGTACCAAATTGTACTACTAGGCAAGACACTATCTGATAAGCAAGGTGGGCCGGCGCTGAACTGATGGTCTGATTCCGATCTCAATAGGAGAGTTTGCCATGACTTGGGGCATTCACATATCCCTCTGCTGTAATATGCAATAGAATTGTCTGAACAGGACTTACAAATGCGCAGGATCACATAAATGGTTCAGGTCCCCAACTCATCCCCTGCCCCTACCGGCTCACCGTAATGATCCCAGCCCCCAGGTTATGCTCTCATGCTACTGAGCCCCCATTTCGGTTTGTGTTCCTTAGTGCGCCAAAACGGCCACTGCTATATCCCCCTGCTCACCTTCCCAAGCTCCTCCAGAACTGCCCTCAGTTTCCTCCTCAGCCTTGTCTGAGACCTGGGTCCTTCCCTGGTGCTACTGGTCCATTCTGCCTCTGTCCCGTCTGTTTACGCTCTATGCCCTTATTCTAGCCCATGCTCCAGCAGAGCTCCCGATGACCTCTTTTTAAGTGCCCTATGGTTCTGTCTGTTCTGCCCCATTCTACCTTAATTGTTTCTTTCGATCTCTCCCGGCACCAAACTTCCTACCAATGCTCCAAAAAGATCCCTTGGTTTGGCCTAGTTTTTTTCTGGCCTAGTTTTTTTCTACCCTAATCTACATTCTTCCCTATTCTTGCCAGTTCTACGATTTCCTAGGCCTCCTGGGATTTGCCACCAGGTCCATGCGAGAACGACCTCTAACTGTAGTTTTCCATGCTCCCGGCAACACCTACTTCTAGGAAAGACTATTTCCTTCTGAATTGCCAACAAATGGCCATCAGCCATCTCATCACTCCTATTTAAAGTAGTATTGAGCGCTAGCTTGCCCTCATCCACGGTTATGAACACACTGTCCCCACAAATGTAGAACCTATTTCTGATTACATTAAGAACCGACCGGAAGAACCAGATTCAAATATACACAAGCAAGTGATACACTGGTGTTGATCAGAGGACGTCTGGGCAGTGGGACACTGTGGCATGAGAAGTTACAGTGTCAGAGGAAAGGGCTATGCTCCTGATTGGCCTCAGAGAGGGCATAGGGCCAACAATCCTGCAATTTTACCCCCACACCCATATTTAAACTTTTACCACAGCTCCCTATAACCAAAACACACTCCTTCCAAATCTCACACCAGCACTCAATACATTCAAATATCTATTATCAACTATCCAGAACAAGATATGTGAACGTAAAACAGATGTATACTCAGCACTGCTACCGAAGTGAATTCACTAATGAGTCATGTTCTGTCAATCTCCTACAGCGTGTATGAATTGCTTCTTATGGCTATAAACCAGATGAAAAGAATACAAATCCAGGATCTGGCACCGAGGTAGAAAGTTGGATGCTTGAACCAAGAAGGTTGCTACAAGGCTAGATAACTTCACTGCAAGGTACCAATGAAGCCTTCGTGTTCATGACACAACGGGCGCACCTGCAGTGCTGCCTGCCAATGGTGCATACTACCCGTGGTAACCTCAGCAACTCGTTGAAGGCACCCAGAGGTCACAAAAAGAAAACCAAAGCTTTATTCGAGCAAAATACTTATAAAAGCACAACATACATTTAGAAGAAACAAAGCTTAAAATTGATCCTTATACACAATCAATAATAAAAAACCGTTGTGACAGCTTTGGCAATAGGGGATAAAAACAATTACAATTAAATACACATTTAAACAAAAGATCAATTTACATTAAGAGAAGATAGCCCTCCGTCTAATTGTCCATGCCCACCCCAAGTATTTTGCTGTTCGAAGAACAATTGGCAAATCAGTGGAGGTACAGATAATTCTTAGCGCCTCAACTCCGCTAGGTGTCCCTAGATTCCTAAAGATGGGTACCAGCCATACTCTTCGTGGGATTGCATATGCCTTGCAGAGAAATAAGAAGTGGCCTATGGTTTCCTTGGCTACTCCACACACCGGGCAGCTTGAGGTGGTCACACTCCTCCACCTGCCCGTCAGAGACCTCAGAGGGAGGGAACCAGATCTCAACTGAAACATTAGTTTCCTGTCTCCTGGGACGGTGATTGTGTCCCAGTAAAGTTCTAACAATGGACACTGTTTAAATTCCAGAAAACGCCCCCCCATCGTATCAGATCTCGTTCTGCTCCAGAGTCTGGCATCAATCCTGCCCCAATATAGACTTTTGATGTTTTTTTTGCTGGGAAAAACTTCCCCCAAGGGATTGTTCCATAGATTGGAAAGGCCAAGGTCACCTAAAGCAGCCCTGAGGTGTTTGAGCCAAGCTATTTTATGGAAAACATCAGCTCTTATTACTGCTAGGAACCCCTCAGCATAGTGCCGTATCTCTGGGGTCGTCCAGAGGTGACGCCAATAAAGGATAGGGCGCAATCTTACCCGGTCACTAACCGATCTTCTCCCTAGGTCAAGACCAAGCGGGATTAGTGGGGTGCTCTGGGGAAGTCCCGTTATACCCCGAATAAACCTATTCTCTGATAGCTGCAAAGAGAAGACCTTGTCGAAGCCCCATAGTTCCGCCCCATATAGGGCAGACCCTATGGCCTTAGCATCATAAACAGCCAAGACTGGTTTAATAGGTTTTGATTTTGATTTTTTATGTTCCACCCTTAATGCTCCCGCGATCTGTTGATGTTTCAGGGCCGCCTTTTCTATATGTTGAGACCACTTTAAATCTTTAGAGATCTGAACCCCAAGGTAGGTGAATACACTAACTACCTCTAACTCACTATTATTCAGGAGTATTTTTGGGCTTGCTCTACGCTTGGGCGAGAAAACCATCAGCTTGGTCTTGCCCACATTCACTTCCAAGCCATGTTCTCCGCAAAAGCGGTCAAAGATATGGAGGGCACGCTGCAGGCCTCCCGGTGTTTTGGACAAGATCAATGTGTCGTCGGCGAACATCAGGATCGGAACCCTGAGGCCCGCCAACGAGGGTGCATCCACACAGACATCCAACATCCGAGCCACAATTCCGTTAATAAATAACGAAAAAAGCAAGGGTGCCATCGCACATCCCTGTCGGACACCACGTTGAACGGGGAAATCGGTGGAAGATTCTCCGTTTGTGCCCCATTGAACCCTTGCAAAATTGGCCTCGTGCAACCTCATGATCATGGTTAGCAACTCGGCCGGAAGGCCAATATCACTCAGGACTGCCCAAAGCTTCCCCCTTGGGACAAGGTCGAAGGCAGCCCGCAAGTCGACAAAGGCGACATACAGGCTGCCCTCGCCCAACACCACCGTTCCCCATTGAAGTAAAGCAAACCGAAACACCTGGTCTACCGTACTTGTGGCCCGCCTAAAACCTGCCTGGTAAGGGGACAATGCATTATTCTCCTCAACCCAATCCATAAGCTTGTTTACCACCATTCTTCCTACCACCTTTTGAATGGTGGCAATCAAGCTTATCGGCCTATAATTTGCCGGAAGGGACCTATCCCCTTTTTTGTATATGGGTATGATGATCGCCCCCCTCCATACTTCCGGGACTTCAGCTCCTTTGGCGATGGAGTTTCCCAAAAGGGAAACATATCTAGCCCACCGTTCCATGTCATTTTTAAAGACATCAGAGGGTATCCCGTCGAGACCTGGGGCCCTTCCCCCTTGGGGGGCACGTATTGCAGCTTCTGATTCTTTAAGGGAGAATACATTTCCCATTGCGAATACTACTGGAATAGTTTTCGCAAACCCAACCTCCTTAGACTCTGCATATTGGGGTTTAAAGTATTCTACCCAAGCACCCTCTGCAACATTATCTGGTTTGTGCGGAGTCCCGCCTCTCCCCACTTTAATAACCTCCAGAATAACCTAGAGTCCTTGCCCCCTGATGCTTCTTTCAGTTCTGCCCAGTACTCTTCGTCCCATATTTTTTTCGCTATCAATATGCTGGCCTTGTAGTGCTTCCTAGCCTTACTAATGGCATCCCTGTCCCTATTCCTAATAGCGTTGCCTAGGGCTAGCCTCGCCACCCTACACTGCTGGTTAAACCATCTAGCTGGTTTGGGTCGATGTTTCCTGTTAGGCTTACAAGCTCTCAAGAAATGAGGTCTTATGAGGGTGAAGAATTTATTATGTATATCCGTTATTACCCTAGACCCTGGGTTAACGGAATTTTCAGATTCTATTGCAACAATTGCAACATCCAGCTCGGTACTTATAGAGTCCATAGAATCTGCATTTGCCAACACACTAGGCCAATTAAGTCTACGCATGTCATTGGTCATTATGGGCATTAAATCTTCGTTCAATTGCTGACCACCAGACCCAGTTGACCACCAATTGTGGGTCACACAGAGGGGATTATGATCACTTTCCAATCTACCCTCGACTTTCATGTCCCTAACCCACTGCCATAGATTAAGGCTGCAAATGACATAATCAATCCTACTATGGTTTAAACCATTATCAAAGGTTGACACCCCTTCCCTATCACCTTTCGTTCTTCCGTTGAGAGCTCTCAACCCATGTTCCAAGCAAATGGCATTCATTAACAAAATATCTTTAGTCCACCGCTTGACGGGAGCCAAGGTTAGAGTCGGGACACCCCAATATGTATCCTCATCCTGCCCCACGGAATCATCCATACTATCGAGTGGCTCGAAAGTCCTATTCAGGTCACCCGCTATTATAATTTTGTTCCCCAGAGACTGCAAGTCTAGGAAAGTGGACAAGGCCTCTAGAGTGGGAGAACTTCCTGTGTTAGTCCCCCTAGCATATATATTATAAATATCTACCACTCCCCCTTTTTCTGAAACTAGTCTTAGCATTAGGATATCTTTACATCCCAGGTCAACCATTTTTACTTTAATTTGTGAACTTTGTTTCACCCAGATAGTGAGGCCACCCATTGGTCGACCCCTAGCACCTTTGCTTGCCGGGATTGAGAAATTCAAATAACCATGGTGAAAAATAGGATCACATGCCCATGTCTCCTGGAATAAACAAACTTCAAAAACATTTACAAAAACAATCCAATCCTGGGACATCAGCTTACTGGCCAGCCCAGCAATATTCCACGAGAAGAACTTCCCTACACTTAGGCCGTCCCTGGGGACTGGACCTACAGGATCTAAATTGTTAATCTCAGCCTCTTGGTTACTTTGGGTACTTGGTGTAGTTAAATACTCACTCCCAGGTATTTGGTTGCATTCCTCACATAGATGCTCCAAAGCCACAAGCCCCAGAAGGAAAACAATGACCTTCGCCTGAATTTCTTAATCCTGGGAAGGTGCGTCCTGATCTCCTTCGCCGTACTCAGGCCTCGGGTCAGTATCCTAGGCAACAGGTCACACCAGCCAGGGCTCTCTCAGAGTCTAGTCCCAAACAGTCAAGTGGGTCATGCTCAGGAGGCCAAGCACTTAACCCTCTGAGAGCAATTTGTGTCCATGGGAAACTAGTTTCCTCCTGCTGTTCCTCCAGGTCCAGAAATGCGCATCACGCAGCAACTGGAGAATTCTTAATCCATCAATCCTGGCAACTGTCATGGAAAACCCACCTCTGTTTGCTGCACTTCCTTTCCAGAACTTCCTTTTTCTTTTCGGACTTTGGCCAGAACCACTGCCTTTTACACTCCTTTCCATTCCTTCCTACCTCCTTGACTTCACTTGTCATCCTAAGTCAAATTAATACTTCCATACAGAAGACAATATACGATGTTCTTTTTGGGAACATCCACACTGAGTGATGTTGAATAAACTATATAGAGTGGAAACGCTTCAGGGATGAGAGAGAATGACATGATGTGGGAGTGTGTGACTGATGTTGCCGGAATAAGTGATTGAAAGTGAATGTGAGCCAGTGAGAGCAAGACTAACTATTTATTTGAAAAGTTTTATATAGCGATGGCTAGACCCGGAGGAATCGGAGCGCTTTACATGATAGGACATTGTTTCAGTACTTTGTTGCATTAGTTACAGTTACCAGTACATGCTTAGGAGAACAAGCATTTGCAATGCAATAGGTCTCACAGTTGCGCGAGTTTAAGCTATTGGCATTGTAAATCACAATGCCTTTTAGTTAGGTTTTAAAAACAAAAATACAAGTCATTGTTATTTGCAATGTCAATAGCTAAAACTTGCGTAAATACGAGACCTATTGCATTGCAAATGCAATAGGTCTCACATTTGCAAGAGTTTAAGCTATTGGCATTGTAAATGACAAAGCCATTTATTTCGGTCTTTAAAACCAACACATAAATAAAAGGTTTGTCATTTACAATGCCAATAGCTCAAACTTTTGCAAATGCGAGACCTATTGTATTGCAAATGCTTGGTGTTATAAAGGCTTTGCATTTCTTTAAATGGTTCAAACAGATTTGTTTGAAATCCCGGTCTGTATTGCACACCATCGTGGGAAACCTTCGGTTAGCTGTGCACCTGTAACTCAGCTAAGCGGGCACATCTTAAGGATTTCAGGGGCCCCGGGCCAAACGTATTTTGTGGGGCCCTGTTCCTAACAGATTTGACTTTATGATCCAATTTTAGCTCTTACGTGCCCTCCTTTAGGTCACTGCCAGTGCATGGGTACACTCGTCCAGATTCTATATGTATTTACATCTAATATTCAGGGGTAGTCCGTGTGTTTTCAACATTTTAATTCAGCAGCATTTCACAACATTTTTGCAAACAAGCTTTGTGACACACACCACCCCTCCCCCCCCCACTCCCCCCATCTCTCATATGTGAGATCCTGTTTTGATCCAAAAGAAAATGTTTATATGGATTCTGCATGGGGTTAAAAAACAAAAATTTCTGTCAAATGTCTGCAAAAAAAAACACTCCAATTCATCTCCCATGTTAAAAATACATTAAAGGAAAACGGTATTTTAAACAACATGTGAAGAGTTATTCAAGGTAGTCAAGGCAGGAACAGAGCTGGTCCCTGAAGGGCAGGGCCCACTCTGCCCCAGCCTGAAAACGTCTCTGCAGCTAAGGTGAGCAGACACGGTTTTGGAGTCACACACTGTTGTCAGAACGCCTCCTTTTAGTACAACTATTTCAGACAGAGGATAGACTTTTTACCTGGTTATTGATTAAATAAATACATTAATGCATTGCATGTGTCGAGACTTTCTTTGCACAATTGGGACCGGCCTTCAGTTTTTGCCAAACGTCAAGAGGACAGACACCTGTTTTTTGTTTTAAATAAACCAATGAACACCTGAGCAGGTCTGGAGCTTAGAAACCAGACTTGGAGCATCTCTGTGGCGACGTGAGTCACCCGTACCTGGTCCACGCACCCACCCAACCGCCCGCGGAAGTGACGCAGCAGGTTGGCACACGATCACACGTTTCTCGTGCCTCGGCTGAAGCGAGCGCGCCTCTCACCTCGCCCCTATCAGACCGACCTAACCGAGACATCCTGTTTATGTAGGGAGCCAGGATGAAAGCGCCAAAACAAAGGAGGCGACAAACCTGGGAAGGGCGCTCCGACGTAGGAGCGCGCTCTGGGACCAGGATCATAAGGCACCGGAGCGCTGTGAGCTGGGATTGTACCCAGACGGCCTACCACTGAGGCCGTCAGGAGAGTTGGTACCTTATGCCGATACTTATCATAAAGTACCGGCCATTTGTTTATTTTTTGCTGCTGTTAAGTTCAGCCACTCTCTGGGAGGTGAAAAAGCAGTGGCGTAAAAGGGTCAGGTTTTTTTTTTTTTAAATGCTACCCTAAAGCGCCTGGAACCCATACAAGTCGGTCTCAAATCAAGTTGAGCTGTTTTCCTTATGTTTGCTTGTTAGGTATATGTTTCAGAGAGGGATAGATAGATGGCCGGCCTCCTCTGCTGGCTTCAATATCTGTATCAACCTGGACCTAAAAACACAGGCCAGGGCGGTTATAAACAAGCCGAACAGGAGGTAAAAGCAGATCTGAGTTTATTTTTTGCATCGCGCTTTCAGTTTGAGTGAAAGCGCGATGCAAAAAATAAAAACGCGCCGCCATTAACAAAGCCCCTGTCCCGGCTGCGCACGTCGTGCAGCCTTTGTAAGCAGAACAAGCACGCAAGTGGTGCGCACGCGCCACAGCGAGACAACTGTTTTGCATTATCGGCCATGATAATGCAAAACAGATGTCGGCCATGCGGGTAACAGACACCAATAGACCGCAGGCGGGGCAAATGCGGGACATGAGTCCGCATTTGCCCAATTGCGTGTTGTCTGTTAGAAAGACGCACCCATCGCCCAATAGCCTGCAACGATAACAAAACCACACGCACGAGCATGTGGTCAGCTTTCAGAAGCCCCTACATGAAGTCTCTCACTGCGCGAGCAATGCTGTGCACTGCAACGCTAGGCACGAGACCTAAAAACGTGTGCTTATACAATAATAGAAGATATTAGATAGATGCCAGTGATGGGGAGCCTGAAAGAGTTAGTGCGGGAGAGGTACAAAGATGCACTGAAATAGAAAGAGGAATGGGACGCTGATGTGGATGGGGGAGGGGGAGACAGGAAAGGAGATAAGGGATTTGAGAGATGGACTGAGTGCTGGGCCTTTACACATACTGCAGTAACAGTATTTATTTATTTATAAAGTTTTATATAGCGCAAACTTGATCCCGAAGGATATCAGAGCGCTTTACAATTTGAGGCAAAGGTAACAGATCAGAACCTCACTGGATCTCTTATTACTCTGTTCTCTAGACTAATTATTCTGATGGGCATACCTTCCTATCACTCTCTCTCTGGTGGACATATTGTCCGACATTGTAAATTAGATGGCAATTTTATCTTCTGTTTGAGCCATATACTGCTGAGGTGCACAGCAGAACACCTGAACATCAGAATGCATGTGATGGCAAAATAAATTTTACTACTGCAGAGAATTAAGGATACTGTGTAGACGATTAGAGCATAAAGCAATGAGCTTTGTTTCATAACAGTTTAGAAAAGCTGTATCTTTAGTCCATTTAGTAGGAAACCATGCGTTAAATGAACCTATTAAACCATTTTTAAATGAATTGTGTTGGATTCCCTTTCGGTTTAATAGTAGAAGTGTGTCTTTGTATCACTCAATTGCTCACACAATCAAAAACAGGAGCACATAAACAAGTCAGTGCCACACAAGAAAAATAATTAGAGCGAATACTTGTTGTGGGAGCAAACTGATTTACCTAGGTCAGTCAGTAAAGCTGCTGTTCCACGAAAGTATACACCGTAAATTACTGTAAGATAATGCCTTGGCACAACTTTTCCGTTAGTTTAGTTGCTGGTGGTTTGTAATTTGCTGTTCGTACTTACCAATTACTCCAAGGCTAGTAAGCCGCAGGTATTCGAAAGGCCGGGTCTTACTGACGGTGTGCAAGAATGGATACAAGAAAAGAGGGATGTGGGCAGCAAGAAACGCTGATCTAAAAGGAAAAGACAGGAGTATGAGGACAATGTAATAATGTGCTAAGAGTGAAAAGAAAATTAAAAGACATTTAAATCACAACCCATGGAGGGCATAGTAGTACTATGGTAGTTACAGCAATTGTTCTTTTTGATTCTAAGCACAGGGACAAAAGTGGTGGATAGCTAGGCAAGCCCACAGGCATCAAAAAAGACCATTACCGGAGTAGTTTAGCAGCCCACTACAGAACATCTCCATTCCAGTGGAAAGACAACCATGCTAATTACAGAATTCTCACTTGCAAGATCCTTTGGATGCATGGCTGTATCCTAATTGGGTGTCAACCACCAAGCAACTAAATCTAGGTAACTTGACTAAATGCTTGCAAGAAGTCTAGACATGAATGTCGCAGACTTCACTCAAACTAAATGCCAACAAAACTGAGGTTTGGTAGTACGTAATAACATTGGCAAGTTAAACTGTTGCCTGTGAGAGTGCTCCATGCCCGGAAATTAAAGTTAAATCCCTAGGAGACTTGCTGGAAAAAGACCGCTCTGTTAAAGCTTAGGTTAATGCAATCTTTTCAGCAAATTTTCATTAAGAATTCTGGGAAAAGTCCATCCCTTGGTGCCAAATAGTTACAGCTTATTGTAACATTCACTATCTGGAATTACCCGAAACCTACTTAGCGTAGCTAAAATGCAGAGGTATCATAACTTAGAGTATGGAAAGCAAGCCACCTGTGAAAATTTGACCAGGTGGCAAGCAATAACTCACCTTCACTGGCTCCCAGTCAGAAATAATCTCTTTCAAGACATTCAGACTTAAATATAAGGTTTTCTATAAAGCCCAGAAATCTACTCTTTTTGATCTGTTGATTATTCATCTTTGCAAGAATTCTGGGTTCTCATTGGCTGATTTTGTTCTCCAATCCAGGTTTTAAACATCCCTGCAGGAACTCTGGGTCCTCATTCGTTGCTTTTGTAGTCCAATCTATGTTTCAAACATCCTAGTGAAGGGGGGTGCACTCTTCGCTTACGCAGCTCTCAGCTTTGGAATAAGCATCCAATGTGCTTTGGGAAATGTATTCGCAGTTTGCATTTTGAAAAGCCTCACAACTGATCTATTGTGCCAGCCCAGCCCAGCCTCTTCTCCGTGTTTTTTTTTTTTTTTTTTAAACAGCTGTGATACTTTATAGTCCTTCTGCTACACAGCGTAATGATGCCTGGGTTGGTGACGGAGGACCCATAAAAATAAGACAAACAAGAACATTCGTCCTAGCACCAAAACCTTCAGAGGCACTGCTGCCCACAATT
Source organism: Lissotriton helveticus (assembly GCF_964261635.1). NCBI lineage: Eukaryota > Metazoa > Chordata > Amphibia > Caudata > Salamandridae > Lissotriton > Lissotriton helveticus. The sequence continues at coordinate 63,523,591 of NC_136061.1, forward strand.
GTGACAAATACCACTCGCCCATCGCAGTGACTGGCCATCTCTTCGCATATAAGAATATACTTCCGGTCTGACACTTCAAACAAACCGTAGCAACATAATTGACCAAAACAAGAATGAGAACAGTTGGAAGCTACACCACCACATCGTTGTGTTGAACACAACTCTAGTTCAGGCTATAACACATCAATTTGATGTGCATGACACTACCTTAGGCAATGTAGCTCTATAGCACCACACACATGAGGAATTCAAAGGCATGCCTACAAAAACAAAATAAAAACCAAGATATTGGTGTGGACAATTCTACACATTACTAATCCTGTCTGCATAGAAAGAGGTTCTTGCTAAACGTCTGCTGCTGAACCCAAATGTAGGAGAATAAAGATTACATATAACATTAGTTCAGCATACTTTCCCCTTAAGATGAAGGGTACGTATCAATTCTAGTGCTTCAGGAGCAGACATAACTTGTAGTACTGGCAGAAACGAGTATTTGAAAGGAATAAGACCGTGCATCGGCCAGCGAACCTTGGGCTAGCATCAGCGCCCCAGCACCCACTCCTGTACCGCCGTGAGGGAAACGGCACACCGCCATATCGAGGACGCCGCACGGGCTGTGACTGTAGGCGCGGGAGTGACGCCACAGGAGCGCCCGGAGCCGCAATAAAGCACGGAAAGTCCCTCGCACCCACGAGTCGCGGGCCGGGAGAAGCCCGGGACAAGGGCGGGGCCGTCAGAGGCCAGAGGAGGCCGGGCTGGGCCACCCCCCTTTGGATGTTCCTCTTGACGACCGGTGGAACACACGTCGGGTCAGTGACATATTACACCATACTGCCTATATAACAACTGTTTAATTATGGGGAAAAAAGACACCGGCAGTAACTAGGCCAAAAGATTCCCTTAAACTGGCCCACCCATTAACCACCACTACCCCGCGGCCAACATTGACCGCCATTGATAAAATGCTTCAGAAAACCATTGACGTCGTTGCGACTGCTATTCAGAATACAGAAAGGCGCTTTTCACTCCCATCCAGCCTGCCCCCCCTTCTGTTGAATCATGATAACTCAGTGGACTCATTACTTGCTGCTTCCTATGCAGGACTCCCAGGCACAGATCCCAATGAGAACTGCATAATTGTGGATATGGCCCCAGTGCAACAACTTACTCCAGGCAGCAGGTTATCATCAACTCCAACCCTGCTCAGGCTCGATACGAACACTAGTCAAGACTCCTGTGCACTATTGGTAAATGATAACCTACGTCTAAATGTTTATGATTCGCAAGTGGTCTCTGACATATCAATCACTGAGGGAGACAAAACGAATAGTTTTCTTACCTGTCGGTGTAGTTTTGCAGCTTGAAGATCTTTCTGGATTCACTATGCTGTGCATTATTCCGCGGTCTTGTGGTTGGGTCCGGATTCGTAGTCTTTTCTTTGTTTTTTTTTTTTTTTTTTTCTCTGGTGTTGTCTGTTTGTATCAATACCTTGTGCTTGTACAGTCTTGTTTGAAAGGCCTTCAGTGCAAGGAAAATTGTCTTCAATTCTAAGTAATTGATGTGCTTTGTGGCATCCGTCGGTGTCCACAGTCCCCTCACCTTGAGCTCCTCCATGTGAGCGCCCCATCCCTTCAGGGATGCGTCTGTGGTGATGGTCACTGTTGGCGTTGGGGGCGTTAGAGGCTTTCCCCTTGCTATGTTCTCCATGGTCCACCATGTCATCTCCTTCTGCACTGCGTGCGTTACAACCACTAGATCCTCCCAACTGCCTGTAGCTTGTGACCATTGCTCCTGTAGCCATTCTTGAATGGGTCTCATGTGGAGTCGTACATTCGGTACCAGGTGGATGCATGATGCCATCATCCCCATGATCTTGCTCGCCGTCCTCACTGTCCGAGCTTGTCCCTTCCGGTAGAGGCGAGTTTCCTTCACCAGCGCCCTCGCCCTCTTCTCGCTGGGGAACACCTTGCCCTGTAAGGTGTTGATCTGTGCTCCCAGGAAGATCTTCACTTGTTCCGGCTCCATTGATGATTTCTTCCAATGGATGGAGAACCCCAGGTTTATGAGCGTGCTGGTCACTGTATGTGCGTGCAGCTTGCATTTCTGGTATGAGTTTGCTTTCACCAGCCAGTCGTCCAGGTAAGGGTATACATGTATCCCCTGCCTTCTTAGGTGCGCCGCGACTGCTGCGAGGCACTTTGTGAAAACTCTTGGTGCCGATTTTAGACCGAAGGCCAGTGTCGTGAACTGGTAGTGGCTTTCTCCCACGGTGAACCTGAGCATGTGCTTGTGCTTCCTGTTCATTGGGATGTGCAGGTATGCGTCTTTGAGGTCTATCGTGACCATGAAGTCCCCGGTCTGCAACTGTGGGAGCACCTCTTGCAGGGAGGTCATTTTGAATTTTTGCGTTCTTATGAATCGGTTCACGAACCGTAAATCGAGAATGGGCCTCATTGTCTCGTCTACTTTTGGTACCAGGAAGTATGTTGAGTATACTCCTGTGTTTCTTTCCTTGAATGGTACCCTTTCTATGGCCTGCTTCCGCAGGAGTTCTTTTGCTTCTTCCTGAAGGCACTGCAGCTGCTTGCTTGCTAGCGGCTTTCTTCTTGGTTTTCTGCTTGTTGGCCTCGCCTCCAACTCTATGCAGTATCCGAATTGGATAATGTTGAGGATCCATTTGTCTGATGTGATTCCTCTCCACTCCTGGAGGTGGAATCTTAATCTCCCTCCCACTGGTGTCCTGTGGTCGTGGGTGTCTAGTTTGTCTTGACCCATCTGTACGTGCTGCCCCCTGGGATCTTTTTTGTGGGTGGGCACACGGATTTTTTCGAAGTCACTTGGAGGTGGGCTGCTGGCCCCCTCTTCTATTTTGTCCTCGTCCATTTCTCCCTCGAAAGGACTGGCCTCTTTGTTGGTACTGCCAGGGCTGTTTCTGATGGCCCTGCTGACCCTGCGAGTCTGCCTGGTGCGTTTGCTGGAAAGCCTGGTGTGAAGTACCTGGCTGGTTTCCGCCTCTTCCGCCGGGCCTCCGTGACGGGGTGCCCCTCTTGTTCCCTCTGAACTGCAATGCTCCCATGGACCTTGCTGTTTCGTTATCCTTCTTAAGTTGGCTGAGTTGCTCATCAACTGTTTGTCCGAAAAGCGTACTGCCGTTGAACGGGGTGTTCAGGATGCTGTGTTGCACCTCCGGTTTGAAACCGGATATCCTGAGCCAGGCGTGTCTCCTTTCCGTGACGCCCATCATCATGAGCCTGCTGGCCGTGTCTGCCCCATCCAGAGCCGTCTTAAGGCAAGAATTTGCAGCATTCTTCCCCTCTTCAATTAGCTTTTCGGCTTTCTGCTTGGCATCCTGGGGCAAGTCCTTCACCAACTGTCCCAGTCCCTCCATGATTTGGTACATGTGTCTGTTCACCAGGGCGTTGGAATTAGCCATGCGCCAGTGGGTCGCGGCATTCCGTTCGATCCTTCTGCCCACCAGATCCATCCTTTTGCTCTCTTTATCCAGTGGCGGGCCCGAGGTAGTGGGTACGTTAGCCCTCCTCCTTGCTGTTGCCGTGATAATGGAGTCTGCGGAGACCGTGCCCTGAATGTAGGCCGGGTCCTTCGCGGCATGCTTGTACTTCTTCTCAGTTCTGGGAGTCACTGCCTTGCATGTTGCGGGCTCCCTGAAAGCTTCCTTCCCCTGAGCCAAGACGCTCTCGAGCATCGGGAGGAACTGGCTCCTCGTTTGTGTTGGGAGCAATGTTTCCAGAAGAAAGTCTGCTTTCTGCTTCTCTTCGTCGAGCTTGAGCTTGAAAGCTGCTGCGGCAGATTGTATCACCGCGTTGTAGGCCCCGATGTCGTCCGGCGGCGAGGGCCTCGAGGGGTAGGTGTCGACCACCTCCTCCGGGCTGTCGGTCTCGACATCGATGTAATCCACATCCTGAAGGTCATAGGGCGCCGACTCTGTGTCTGTCCTGCCCTCATCTTCCTCCCCATAGCCGTAGCTCTCGTGGGGATTCTCGTACTCCTCCTGGTCGTCGAACACCTCGACGTCCCGGTCTTGCTCGGTGACTTCGGCGACCTCCTCTTCTTCCTCCTCGACCGCCTCCAGCACTGGTGGCTTGGTCTTGTGAGGGATCGTGAAGGCCTTCATCCTTGCGTCGAAATCTTTTTTCCGCTGCATGAAGTTCTCCATCTCTGCCTCGAGGCGCCTTCTTTTCTTTTCCATCTCGGCCGCGTGTTCCGCGACGGATGGTTCCGCCGGTCTCTTCGACGGATGGCTCGTCGCCGTGCCTCTCGGAGTCGAAGTTTTCGACGTCGAACCGGATATCGGGTCTCTGGTCGTCGTCGACAGTTTCGGGTCTTTCTCCCTCGTCGATCGATCCTTTTCGGGGACGATTTTCGACGTCTTCTGCTGATCAGCAGCTCTCGGCGCCGGGGACTCCTTCTCTGAGGATCCGCTGGGCCTGGGAGTAGTCGCGGACGCCGCCTTTTTTGGCGTCGGCGCTTTCGGGGTCTTGCCCTCGATTTTTTGAGACTCAGAGTCTCTCGGGTTCTTGGGGGCCGAAGAGTCTCCTACCTTGTCAGAAGTCTTCGTGTAATCGGTCTCTACGACCGTGTAGCAGTCGTCTTCGGCGGCAGCGTTGTCTTCTTCCTCGGAGGACATCCCCAGCTCGTAGAGCGACGGGGTCGGGGCCTTCCCCTGCAGGGTGGCGTGTGCTACCCTCTGCCTCTCTCTCACACGAAGGGTCTTCGGGGTGAAGGCGGAACAGGCGTTGCAGTCTCCGCTTTCGTGGTCCACCGGTAGGCAAAGGTTGCATACCGGGTGCTGGTCTTTCTGCGCGTACTTGTGGTGGCAGTTCCGGCAGAACTTGAACGGCGTGTTGTCCATCCTCGAGCGTCCATGGGCTCTCTGGTCGCGTGTTCGTCGACGGTCGTCGAAGATCTGGATGGAAAACGCCTTATCTTTGCTTGTCTTTCGTCGGTGAAGTCCCCTGGAGTCTTCAGATGACTTCTCCTCGTCTTTTCTGTATTTTCTTTCTTCTTTCTCCAAAAATGTCTGGAGCCCAAACGGGAACGATCCAGACCCGACCGCGGAAAAAAAGAATCTGAAGATGGCGCCCAAGAGTGGGAGCTTCCGCAGGAAGCATGCCGACGTCACCGGAAATACACCCAAAAGGGGGTGTGACGCCGACGCCCACCTGGGCAAAGAGAAAAAAAAAACAAAAAAAAACAAAGAAAAGACTACGAATCCGGACCCAACCACAAGACCGCGGAATAATGCACAGCATAGTGAATCCAGAAAGATTCACGCTGCAAAAGTGACAGCATCCCCGTGCGAACCAGGGGCCAAAAAGCCAAAAGAAAAATGAAGCACCTAAATACTGAATCCCCACCTAAAACATATAGAACTAAAGGAGGGCGCAAGCACAATCGAAGGGCTCCTGCCCTCGCAGAACAGGAAAGGATTAAGGGGAAAGATGAAATTATGGCAGCAAAAACTTTATCTACAGAAGTCATTGCAGCGTCAGGAAATGAGGCATTTTGGGGGAGGATGGAGACACTATTGTCCACACTCTTAGGTCCAATTAACCAACAAATCCTAAATCTGGATAAAAGGCTGAAAGTGTTGGACGACAGTGTATCGAAACCGGGTACAGGGCAGATCTCGACTAACAAAGTTGCTAATGGTACACTAGGCTCCACTAAGGCCAAAAATAGTGGTCCCAATACTAACACCAATCCAAAAACTGTGGGCCATAATAAACCAACTTTAACTGCGTCTGCACCCAGTACTAGTAAAAATCAACCCTTACCCAAACAGGCCCCTAATTTGAATATTACCAAAACAGCCAGTGTGTCAAGGATGGACCCTAACACTGATAAAAGTAAAAGGGCTCCAAACCATCAACTTAATAACAACCCCCAAAATGGCCCCACAGCTCAATTTGAATCTAACACAACAAATTATAGGAAGAAGATACCCACCCGCATCAATCTCCCTCCTGAATGCGGGGCATATGTGTTGATTCTGGTCAATGTGCCTAAATTAAAAAATGACCAAGAGGAAAATCACACAACTCTCAATAATAGGATTCTCCACTGGTTATCCACCAACTGTAATTTCTCAATGGAAGGAGGATGGGAGATCATCCAAACACAAAGAGTCGGGTGGGTGGGTCCACTGAGAAAAAAGTTTGAGGGAGACTGTGTTGTCATAAATTTTAGGACCCCTCAATGGGCCCCAAAAAACCCTTGCCAATGCACCATTACCTTCACCTTGGGAATTTAACACAACTTTGCTTCCTCTGGGTTATTTTTATAGACATCTAGCCCCAGCGCCTAATCCCATGTTCAACTCGGCCACGCAACTTCAGGAGCGAAATCTTGGAATCAGGGACTTATACCCATCTCATCAACTGAACCAAGATTTCAACCATGCGAACGGCCCAGCCCAGTGTCATCAGGCTAAATCCAAGGGATATCCAACACCATATCCACACTTCCCTATTATACCTCAGCATAATTATAGTGAGAGGCCAGTTTTCAGTCCCAATATAAATCCTAATTCAGGTTACAATGAGTTGAGGCCTATATATAACATTCCAACTTATAACCGATTTGAATATGCCTTCTCAAATCTAGAAGAACAGGACTGACTGGGGATAAAGGGGAGTAGCGATGAAGGTCGAGATGTAAGTGCAGATATTGAGGAATGCCCATCCCGGGTGCTAGCTATCACAACTCGGGAAATATTGGCACAAAGTCACACTATTACACCTGCAACTACTGAAGAGGCTGTACCTTCGACTTTAACTACCCCTATGCTGAACACAGCTAAGAATGTTAGTAGTAAATCAATCATATATACCAAACATCGTGACCTATCCATTCTTAGCTGGAATGTCGCAGGACTAGAGCCAATATTGACAGACCCAGAATGGATTAAGATACTGGATGGCAAAGATATTATCATGTTCCAGGAGACCTGGGCATTGGAGAACCTATATATTGAAGGGTATCAATGTTTCAGTGTGACAGCACCCAAACCAGACTTTGGACGTGCAGTGGGAGGCTTGTTTATCGGCATTAAGACACTGGCCGGTGGTACAATCACAGATCTCTCAAGAGGACACCCGAACATTCAAATTTTAAAGTTCAAACGAAAGACCCGGATTTATTTAATTAACTTTTATTATAATGATTTTTCTTTTGTTCCCAACAAAAACTTTGAAGCACTCTCTAAGACTTTACGGAACCTCGAAACGAGTCTTGTAATTGGGGAGGAAACAGGGATCCTTATTGGGGGGATTTCAATGCTAAAATTGTCAGTAACCGCAGCACTGAGGAAAGAAATCACTCAGACCCGGCCGAACGCAGGGGTATTGAACTAGCTAATATACTAACTGAGCACACTTTAAGTAATGTCATGGATACATGCCATACCTCTAGCGAATTCCATGTCCCTACGTTCAGAGGGCGGGACTGTTTTTCTACAATTGATTTTATTTTCATGTCCCCCCAATTACTAGACTGTGTGATAAAATCTACAGTGATTGAAACCTTGTTTGGTGACCACAATCCCCTCAATGTCACGTTAAAACTAGGTTGCAACAAGGTTTATGAAAAAATAAACGGGGCAAGAGATATCACACCTACAGGCGATGGTCTGAGCCTTAAATGGAGAGGAGTTGATAGTGGGGTTGTACTACAAAGTGCAATCAGGGTACACCCTAATTTAATTACTTCTTGCCTAACTATGGATGGGAACTGTCACAGGATAATCGAGGATTTCGAAAAACTGTGTTCAGCAATAAAAGTCTGTCAGTCCCACTACCAAAAGAGCGGAAAGAACCTAGGTGGTTTGACTCTGCCTGTTCACTAGCAAATAGGGAACTGCGCAGGGCATTAACCAGCAAACCAAGGAGTCTAGTAGAGGTCCAGGCAGCCAGGAAATCTTATAAATTAAAGACAGCCGAAAGGAAGGCCGCATTATTAACAGAACAGTGGGAGTCGCTGGTTCGGTGCGCTAACCTGAAAAACAGGGGACCTTTTTGGTCAGCTGTCAAAAAAACGCGAGAATTGGGCAAACAACTAACCCCAATTAGTTGTAATATAACTAGCAACTCTTGGGAGGCCCATTTCTCCAAAATATATGTTGCCCCATCTGAAGATATACCGGGCTCTCCTTGCGGCCAGCTCCAAGGCCTAAAAATAGATCTTTATGAGGTGGTGATAGCCATTAAAGAGAGCCTTGGAAACAAGGCGCCAGGCCCTGACGGCCTACCCATAGATGTAATTAAGTATAGCCCAGATCTATGGGCACCCATCCTCCTTAATGTTTTTAACAGCCTCCCCACAGTCCCTATGCCCGATACTTGGGCCACTAGTATCATAGTCCCAATTTTCAAGAAGGGGGAGAGATCGGACCCAGTGAACTACCGCCCGATCTCTCTTCTGGATAATACTTTGAAAATTTGGGGACGAATAATCTATAATAGGGTGGTAGAGTGGACCGAAGATACGGGTCTATTAGACCCGTGTTAGATGGGATTCAGAAGCAGGGTAGGGACTGTCGAGCAATGCTTAAATTTGAAATTGATCATCGACAAGTATAGCATTGCTCGATCGTCCCTTATCTACCTTGCATTCATGGATCTCTCATCCGCTTTTGATCTTGTGAATAGATCCAAATTATGGGCAATTCTTCTGAATTATGGACTGGATGTGGCTCTTGTAAATTTCCTGGCATACCTCCACACTGACCTCAAAGCACAAGTCAGGATTGGGGCGGGCGGAGAAGTATCGAGACCCATCAAAATAGGCAGAGGGATAAGACAGGGGTGCGTTTTAGCACCCCTGTTGTTTATCATCTATATTAATGGTCTGGCTAAAGCCCTAAAACAAGTGACTAGTGATGTACCAATTATCCAGGGGCTCCCACTGCCAGTTTTATTATACGCTGACGACGCGGTCTTGATGGGACGAACACCCAACGCCCTCCGTCTACTCGTTTTATGCCATGCGGCCCCGGGAAACGCAAACTCAATACCATACATATAGGGACAAACTGGAATCTGTAACCTCATTCCCCTATCTTGGTTTGGTCTTCGCTGCGAACGGCTCATGGAGTGGGCACAAGGCCCACGCCATGAGCAAGTTCTCGAAGGCCAACAATTCTATTCTGAGTTTGTCCCGACCAAAGAAAATAGGTGCCACTAGAGCAATCTTAAAATTTAAGCTACAGTGCCTACCAGTAGCCACATACGGGGCCGAGGTTTGGGGACTGGGAAAAAGCCCAGGCATCCAACGTGAAGAAGGCCGATTTTGTAGGAAGATCCTGGGTGCCCCAATCTCCTCCTCTGAACTGATTTGCCATGAGGAACTTAACCTCCCCTATGTATGTCATTTTATTAGATCTAGACCAGCTCTCTTTTGGCTGAGGATCTGGAGAAATGATTCAGCAACTTTAACTCAAAATATTATAAAAGACTGTCTTTACGGCATGTCAATCCCCTGGCTCGCGGATGTATTAAAAACATTGAGCGATGTGAACAGGGAAGATCTATTCTCCGATCCCAGTAGGATTGAATCTAAAGATAAAATCGAGGTCAAACAAGCACTGTATGCACTTTATAGCTCAGATCGAATGGAAAGAGAAACACTCAAATCAACGGTTGTGATTTATCAGAAAAATGATCTAAGTAGACGTAATCTTGCACAATACCTCACCTTACCTATGACGAATTGGGAGAGATCACTGCTGTTCCGGCTAAGGGCGGGCTCAATAAAATTTCTGCTGGGATTTTCCCTGGGCTATCAGCATACAAAAGATTATAACCGTTGCCCATGTGATGGTATTAGCAAACAGAATGATTTGCACTTCCTATTCTTCTGCAAATTTTACTTAAAATATATTAATTGGTTTTTAACCCCGTATTTTAGAAAATATAGACCCCTTTCGTTAGGGGAATCTTATTCAATGTTATTGTCCCTGGATACAGATGAATTAATTTTTCGCACTAGCCCTTTTCTGAGAACTATAACTTGTGTACGTAAAACAATGGAAACCCCTTGAAGATTGTCTTTTGAGAAATGCATCAGTTTTTAACAATTTATGAATTTTTATACCTGTCTTTGTTGTGTAAATGTATGTTTTTATTGTGGTACTTTCATGAATTTTAAGGAATTCGAATAAAGGTCTTTTGAACTTGAACTATAACATTAGTTCAGCATACTTTCCCCTTAAGATGAAGGGTACGTATCAATTCTAGTGCTTCAGGAGCAGACATAACTTGTAGTACTGGCAGAAAGAGTATTTGAAAGGAATAAGACCGTGCATCAGTGAAATGTATAGAGTGTCATGTAAGCAATTTTCTAAAGTCATCACAAACTTTACCCAGTGCAGCTCTGTCAGAGTGAACAAATACAGACATGGTGAACTTTCCCCATCTGAAAGTGAGACAATACAACTATCATATTCTTGTTACTTAGAAACCATTAATGTGAGAAAGTGTTCAGAGCTGGAGATCAATTTAATTTCACTAGACTCAACCTGTGTACCTTCAGTCCGTCCACATACAGCCTACTAGAAATACTACATACTACATACTAATACAGGTGGTGCCTGACTGAAGAACAAGACCTCAGTGTTATCAGCGGGCCTTGGAGGGCTCCCAGAATACGGCGGTGGGCTCATACCAGTTCTACTGTCTACTACTACAAAGGATCTTTACGGCAGCAAGCAGGAGAGGGTCTGGGAGCCTTGCATGGAGGAGAGGAACATTAACACTAACGCTGGCAGCCAGCAAGTCGGAAACCCCGGTTCCCCTGTGAAAGTATCTGTTGGTAAAGCTGGAGTAAGTCGCTATACCCTGCGTAATCGAGCCGGGGGTGTATTGTCTGCACTTCAAAAGTTGCAGGTGACTCCGCCTGTGATTCAAATTCAGGCTACGTCCCGGACAGGGAGGGGGAATCATACTAGTTACCACACTCCTACAGGGGAAGGGGGGGGGGGCAAGAAGACGACAAAGGGTACAGCATCGATAGCCTCTAAGGTCACCCCCTCCTTAAAATCATTCTATAAGGTCCTGTCTACTATGGAAAGAGCAGACAAAATTGCTTCTATTAGTACCCCGACCACGATAGGAGGACCAGGAGAAGAGGCAGTAACAGTAGCCACAGCAACAAACATACCTATAGCTGAGTCCACCCAGAAGGTCCAATTAATCCAATTACCTCCATCTTCATCTCAACCTTCAGGGCGAGTAATGGTCCACCCCTCAGTTGAACTGACAAATAGTTTTTCAGCATTGGAGATACAGGATTATGTACAGGAGGAGGCGAATGATGCAGGGGGCAAAGCAATGGTCGAGGGTTTATATACGCCCCTATTCCATTAACAGTGTCCACCCCCGTGAATACCCCTGCCACACATACACTTACAGAGATCCTGCTGGGATTAAAGGAGGAAATGGGGAAGAGATTTGGGGGGATGGGGGAAAGGTTTACAATTTCAGAGACCAACCAGGTCGCGATTCAAGCATCCTGTGATGTGTTGGCCAAAAAAGTGGAGGAGGTCTCACAACGGACAGAGGCTCTAGAAGCAGAGATACCCAGGATCAAAGAAGCATTATGTACTACTTCTGCCACTATGGAAAAACTAGAGCAGCAAAATCGCGAAATGAAGGATGATATCGAGAGACTCGAAAACCATGCCAGAAAGAACAACCTAAAATTTCTGAATGTCCCAGAAGACATGGAAGGCGGGGACATTAAGGCATTTGTGGTGGCATTACTCAAAACTACAATTTTGAAGGATTCCACAGATGGCGATGCAGAATTATTGGCGGATATTCAGAGGGTTCACCGGGATCCATATAGGCGAAATCCAGGGAGGGAGCGCCCCAGGAAGATCCTGGTGAATTTCCTGACGTATGCAATTAAAGAAAGGATTCTGTCCATGGCACTAAAAGCAGGGGCTATAAAATCAACTTCCTTCTCCACTCCTTTCTCCTTCACAATTCGTTCGGACATTTCACATGCAACGGCCACCAAACAATGGGAGATGGGCAAGAGACTCCTTATACTTAATGCATTAGGTGCCCGTGCTCAGTTGAAATTTCCTGCTACACTCCGCATAATGTGGAGTAACCACATGTATAATATACGGAAGATAGAAGAAGTGGATACTCTCATTGAAAAGATAAGGGCAAGTAGTAAAGTGGGTGGAGGAGAACAGAGTAGTGTAGTAGCCCGTAAGTAAACAGGATGTAGTTTATAGGCAATAGGGCCTGCTTCTATATTATTTTCTGAATTACGCAGAGTCATGTAATTAAATTAAATCTAAGACACACACGGGAAGGGGTATAAGATCACTGCCATTCGGCAAATGTAGAATCTAAGTAAAAAGGCAACAAGCCTAACATACACAGAGGGGGGGGGGGAGGACACGTCTAAGGGCTTATGCTCCAGAAGACAGGGAGGGTTCCCCAAGGGGGGTGGGAGAAGGGGGGAGTTGGGGGAGTGGTGGAGGGGGGGGGGGGGGGGAGAGAATAAAGCACGGGTGGGGGGGGGGGGGGAGCAAGGGGGAAAAAAAAGAGAAAATTTGATCCTCATTTTTATCATAAGTTTCAGGAATTCCCAGAGCACAGGCCCGTGGGTGATTGGTTGGTCTAAAGAGGGGAGGACGGACAATATGACTGTCCCATAATAGAGTATCATGGAACGTGAACGGTCTTAGGTGCCCAAGGAGAAGGAGGTTGATTATGAGTTTATTGGAACAATCCCCGGCTAATGTTATCCTGCTTCAGGAAACTCATTTAAGTTCTACCGAAAGTAAAGAGATCTTTGGGAAAATGAGATGGATAGGTGCATTTTGTTGTTCGGGCCAAACTGGGGAAAATAAGGGTGTTGCAATTTTGATTAAGGCTGGGATTAGGGGGTCCAGAAAATTAACATCTACAGACCAGTCAGGTAGATGGGTTTTGGCACAGGTCGATTTTAATGGACCATAGTTTCTTTCTATGGCTCTAACATAGATGATCCGACCTGGCTACTTAGAGTTCAGTCCATTGTAATGGGGGCTACCTCCCCTGTGGTTATAGGGGGGGGGGGGATGTACTTTTAGATCCTCGACAAGACCGATCTAATTATAGTCACCATGTCACCACCCCGCGCTCTAGACGAACCATGATTAATATGATGCACGAGGTGGGGCTTAGCGATCTCTGGAAGATTAAGGTGGAGGCTGCACCGGGTTTTACGTATTTTAGCAAAAAGCATGGGCATTCCTCAAGATTAGACTATGCCTTGGTAGACAGGCTAAGTCTGGAGTCTATACATGAAATTAAAATACTTCCGAAGATCCTCTCAGACCATACCCCCATTATATTTACATCTAGGATGGGCAGCATCAGGCGAACTTCCATCAGATGGACTCTAAAGAGGTCTGTACTTTGCAATCAGGACATAGTCACCACCATTATCACAGCAACAAATAACTATTTCTCAGATGTCGGCTGGAGAGTAAGGTCCTGCCAACATTAACGAACCTAGGTCGAGAACTTAATAGTCCCTTTACGTTGGAGGAAATTGTAATATATATTAAGAAAATAAAAAACAATAAAGCGGCTGGCCCGGATGCCCTTCCCGGTGAGCTGTATAAAGTGCTACAGGACATCTTAACGTCACGGCTGTGAGATTTATTTAACTACGTTTATAGCCCGGAGGGAAGGGCACCCCCCTCATGGAAGGAGTCTACAATCGTGTTAATATTAAAACCTGGGAAGGATCCCCTCTGGGCTGACTCTTATAAGCCTATCTCCCTGCTAAACGCGGACTATAAGATCTTTACTAGTGTTTTGGCTGGGAGATTGGCAAAGTTAATCCCACAACTTATAAATCCCGACCAAAAGTGATTTGTCCCTGGGAGATATATACACGATTTAACCCTCCAGTTGATCGGAAGTATAGACTTAGCAGAGGCACGGTCGGCTTGAGACCCTACGGGTGAGTAGTGCGCTCTATAAATGTCCTGATTGATTGATTGAACCCTTGGCAATTGTGGCCTATGACGCGGCCAAGGCTTTCGACCGAGTCAACTGGGGCTTTTTGTGGGATGTACTAACTTCAATGGGTTTTGGGGGAACCTTTATTAAGACACTGGGGGACTGCTATGAGGGTGCATCCGCGGTAATTCTATTAAATGGTATATTAACTTCACGTTTCAGTGTAAGGAGAGAAACGAGGCAGGGGTGCCCTATCTCGCCCCTCCTATTCGATCTTTACATTGGAGCAAGCACTTCGATTGGATGACCGGGTCACACCCTTTAGGCCAGGAAATTTTAGCTGTAAGTTGGCATTATATGCTGATGACCTGTTAATTTATACTGATAACCCGTTGGAGGTACTCCCCAGAGTGGAAGAGACAATGAAGGACTTTGGCCAATACTTAGGGTAAATGATTAATAACTCAAAAACTGAAATAATGTGCTGGGGGGTGTATAACTGGGGGGGGGGGGGGGGGGGAGATTAAAGCAAGCAGTTTAGATACCTGGGAATAATAATAACACCGGATCTAAATACTATACCACAGATTAACATCAAGAAGGTGACTAAGGATATTGATCATCTTTTGCTGAGATGGCAGAACCTTCAACTCACAATATATGGCCGGGTTAATCTGGTTAAAATGGTAATACTGCCAAAGATGACGTACTTATTTAATATGATTCCATTGACCTTCCCGCACAAATTGTTTGCTAAAATCCAGGGGAAAATAGGCAGTTTCATATGGGCTAATAAGAATTCTAGGGTCTTCTGGAAAAAGCTTAAAAGAAGATTGAGGAAGGGAGAGCTTGCGCTTCCGGATATCCTTTCGTACTCTTTTGCCTTCCAACTGAAAAACATTCGATGCCTTTTGTCTAGCCCCGATGATTCCAACTGGGGGCAGGTATTGAACACTATGGTGGAACAAGAGAACGGGGGATCTGGGTTCCTTTAGAAGTTTGGTGCGCCAAAATATTACAAAAAGGTGCGCTTAAAGGTATTGAAACATGCACTTTTTGTATGGCTTAGAGTTAAGGAGAAATTGGGCATAAAATATTATTCAGATCTTGCCCCAATCTGGGACTCCCTGGGGCTGCCGCCCTGTTTTGATGATAGTCTCTCTTCCTATTAGGAGAGCGGGAACAGTAATATGGTCAGATATGGTATCTTCAGAGGGGGTGTTACCATGGGAGGTCTTGAGATCAAAGATTGGGGACTCCTTTTCGAGATTTAAGTACATTCAGATCGGTTCCTGGTTTGCCGCCGAAAGGGATAATATAGGTGGAAACTGGGATGTTGAGTCTTTACTTCAATCCCCGAGTCTGATGAAGAAGGAAGTAGGACTATGGTACAGGAAAATGCTGGAGGAGGAGGAAGGAGGCCCCCCCTATGTACCATATCTGGAATACCTCTAGGTTGGAAGATTCAGCGGTAGCTCTCTACAACACATCTCTCCATTTCCTATATAAATATGTTAGATCGGCTTCCCTGAAGAAAAATCACTATTTCACCATTAATAGGCTATATTACACACCCCAAAAAATAGCTACATTTGTGAATTCCCCCCCCCGCCCCCCTCCCCCATCATGTTCCAGGTGCGGGTTAGTGGAAGCCGACGATCTGCATGTTTTTTTATGACTGCCCTATATTGGGACCCTTCTGGTCCATGGTAGAGAAGGCCCTGGAGGGAATCTTTAAGGTACAATTAAGCCTGAATTTAGCTAGAGGTTTTTTTGGGCTGGATATTGATCTAATTCGTTTATTAAGGGGAGCACAGGTAGCGCTATTTCTAAGTCTAGTTTTAATTGCGCGCAGAGAGATATGTAAATTATGGAAGGACCCCAGTCCACCCCTGTATGAAAGTTGGTTACGGGCGGCACTGAGCATTGCGCGCTTAGAATCTGGACTAGGGCGAAACGTAAACAGTATGGTGTGGGATCCGTTGGTGGAATGGGGAAGGGAAATGAGGCTGGTCTAAGGCCTCCTGTCCAATGATGACACCATGCCTCGAATAAAGAGGCAGGGCAGGGTGGCCCAGGCTTCTACAAGATCATCAGCCCCAGGGCGCCCACGACGGAATGGGTTGAGGAAGCTTATTTGCACAGCTTTTGGTGGAATGAGGACAATAAAAAAAAAAAAAAAAAAAGACCTTAGTGTTATCAGCATTCAATTTTAGGCTATTAGCATTCATCCAGAGAGATATTTTCCAGGCATTCCTTAAAATTTATGGAAGGCCACCGCAGAATGTTCTTTATGTCATCCGCATAGGAAACTATGTTCAAGCCCCAGGATACGATAAGGATGGTCAGTGGGGCATGGTAATGATTAAAGAGCAGCGGGCTCATCGCCGAGGCCTGTGGCGCGCCGCACAACAATGGTTTCGATGAGCATGAGAAAGATCAAAGAAAGACCTGTTGGGAACGGTCTTCCAAGTAGGACTGAATCTAGGACAGTGCCGACCCCTGCACAACTAAGTTGCTTAATCTCCTCAGCAAGATCGGGTGTGCGATCGTATTGAATGCTGCTGACAGGTCTAAAAGTAGTATTATGGCAGATGCGCCGCCGTCTACAGTCTCTCTCACTGATTCAGAGGCTTCTAGAAGAGCATCTCCGTGCTGTACCCAGCTCAGAAGCCTGATTGAGAATCATCAACGCCTGCTTTCAAACTGGAAGCTAAAAGATTCCTTATGAATAAATTCTTACCTTAATTGGACTAGGTTCACTTGCTCGAAGTCATTTATTCCACAACCATTGTACCACCATTTTGACGCTGCTCTTCTTTACCACATAGTGTGCCCCCTTGTAACCCGCTATATACCTTTTATTGTATTACTCTCCTTGAATCATTTGTCTTCTAATTATGCGTTTTGTATTCTTACTTGAGGTCAATATTACATTCATGTCCTGCCTTCCATCCTTTTGTAAAGCACTCTGATATCCTTCGGGATCTTGTTTGCGCTATATAAAACTTTATAAATAAATAAATGTAGGAAGCTATTTACTTCTACAGAGCCAGCCAACTGTTTCTGGACCTCTTTCTGGCAAGACGTGGCAGCAGGGAAGCAGGTCTAAAATGGCTGAGCACTCTGGGGTCGGTGTTTTTTTTGTTTTTTAGTAATGGCAGCAAGAACGCTTGTTTCCATGTGGCTGGAAAGACGACAGACTTAAAGGAGTAGTTCCAAATCTGGTTTAATACTGGATTTAATCAGGAGGCCAGCATTCCAAAGAACCAAGACTGGCAAGGGTTCCCTGGAGAGCCAGACTTGCACTTTAAGAGTTCCACCAATGAGTCCTCAAATGATATAGGGAGATTGTGTGCCCTAACTGGGGTGGACAGAAGGTGGGGTTGTGGGTTGCTCTGTGGGTTGGTGAGGTTACAAGTGGAGTGAGGTTAAGGCCATCGAATGTCGATGTTAGCTGGAGAGCCTGAGGAACGCTTGGATCATCAACATGGTGCTGAATAAAAAGGACACTTGGCTAACATCCTTCTTTTCAGTTCCATATGAACAAATGTGTTTGACATCTGAAATAGTCATCCACTTTCAGGGAAAGGCACATGGAAGGGTTGAGGCAGGCTGTTTGGGAAAGCTAGCATCACAGTGGAGTAATTAACTTCTGTAACTCCAAAAGAGAACCTAAAACACAGGACCTGCCTGCAAAATTCACACAGGTGACTACAGGACATTCAAAACATGCACATTCACTAACTGAATGGTGTCCTTTACATTGACCCACTAGCTTCTATACGAGTCTACACCAAATCACTTTTTTTGGTATAAGAATTAATATATTCATGGCATGTATTACTGTAGATACACATGCTCTGCATACGCCTGCCATCTAGTGTTGTGCTTGTTCTTGTGCAGCTTGTTTTTCTTCATTTGAAGGCGCCAGTCCTCGCCTATGTTCATCTGTCTCCACTTCAGAATAGGGAACATTCTTCCCTGGTTCCGGTCATCAAAGCGGTTATAGAGGGACAAACTGGTTATTCCACCTAGGGTACCGCCAGTCCTGTCTGGGGCCTCAACTGTGTCTTCAGTCTACTCA
Source organism: Lissotriton helveticus (assembly GCF_964261635.1). Lineage (NCBI taxonomy): Eukaryota > Metazoa > Chordata > Amphibia > Caudata > Salamandridae > Lissotriton > Lissotriton helveticus. The sequence continues at coordinate 63,541,669 of NC_136061.1, forward strand.
TGGGCCCTCTTTTCAAGCCCCTTCATTCATGCACTCAACAGTTTTACTTGGACGGTGACATTACTAGTTGCTTTTACAGGCGAGTGAATGTGCTTTCAGCTCCTACCCTCGAAGAACCCTTCTTCCAGGTTCACCATGATAAAGTCATCCTTAGAAGAAATCAAAAACTTCTGACTAAGGTAGCACCTTCAGTTCACCTTAACCAAACTATACAACTCCTGGTGTTCTTCCCACACCAAGACTTTGTGGCAGCGAACACTCTTCGTACACTAGACATTAAAAGAGCTCTCAAGCACTATTTTAATAGAACAAAGGCAGGAACAACGATCTCATTCACGAAACCACACAAAGGCCATGCTTCAGACTGGTTACGCTAGAGCCAAAAGACAACTGCCTTCACCAACCAGCCCCAGTCTACCCGCAAAAAGGTGGCCTCCATTGCTTTTCTTAATAACCTTCCCATAGCTGACCTATGTAAAGCAGCAACTTTGCCACTCCCACACAATCACTAAGCATTACTGTGTGGATTTTTTAGCATGCCAACAAGCAAATGTTGGACAAGCTGTCTTACATACACTTTTCAAATCCTCTACAACATCCCCTGGCTAGCCACCGCTTACAGTCTATTCAGAGAATGCATCTACAGCTTCATATGCCATGAACTGAAAATGTTATTTAACTTGTAAGCATCTGTGCATGGCATGCAGTACTGTAGATTCACATAGCCCACCAGTCTCCCCAAAAAACTCTGGTTGTTATGGAAACCTCCCTTTTTTGCTTGGTCATCTTCTGCTATTGTATGCTCCATTTTGATCCTCAACCACGGTGTAGAAAAACAGTTTAACAGAACAATGGGCCACACGCATTACCAGTCATATATAAGGGGTTCACTATACTTCGTGACTCACAATGCTTCTTTGAAGAACAAGTTGCATACGTCCTAGCACAAAATAGATGGCAGGGGTATGCAGAGTATGTGAATGCACAGTATGTGAATCTACAGCACTACAGATAGATGTCTACAAGGAAAGTAACATTTTCCTTTCCTTACATGTTTATACAAAATAAGCTAAATCAAAACTTATTAGGTCTACCATACACACTCATTTTTATTAAATTCTTGTCTTCACACCAAGGCAGTCAACGGCGAGTGCAACACCCCTGGATCAAGGCCTTATTTCAAGAAAAGGAACGCCAAGCAATATCCAAGTAGCTTTAGATGACTTCTCAGTAATAAACCACAGGAGTCCTCTGAGGTCTTGAGATTTCTTCAGCAGGCTCCCAAGCACTGCAAGAATTGCTCGTTAGAAGGCCTCAACCCCAACATCCCCTGTACCGACAGACACCACATTAATTCAATGCTTGGGGGAATTCTTTTTTTTTTTTGTGAGGATAGTCTAGTGACAACTTAAAGACACTAAAGAACCTATATAAAAGCATGAAGAAAATTGATATAAGGAAGAGTGAAGACCTACATTCTGACAGAGTGGGATAACTAATAGCAATATAAATAGTAAAGCCAGACTTTTTTTATATATATATATATATATCTGTCACAAATCCTCTGAAAGCTGGATTTCACATTCTAGGACTGGTCAAATGCTTACCTGGTTTCCGGATGAGATGCCACACACTGCAGTAAGGCCAAGGCATTACAAACTCTGTTTGACTGATGTGCTGTAAGGGTGGGCGGGTTAATTGATGGATAGATATTTACAATCTCCTAAAAGGAAAAAACAGAAACAGAAACCAGAACATCACAAATTAATTCTATGCTTGTAAAGAATTATAGTACAAAAATATGAAGTAATTACAAAGTCTAAAATTGCAATGCTTTTTTGTCCATGCCATACACTAAAATAACATGTATGTGGCCTACCAGTCAAAGGCCCTGTGCAAGATTGACAATTTACAAGGGATGAAAACAGACAAAAAGTAGGACCAGACGATCTGATCTCCCTCAGTAACATCAATTCAATGTATTAAAAGCTGATGAACTTCCACGTGTTTCTTTTTCACACCCTGTCCAATCAGACGTTTAGTAAAACAGCTGTTCAGCAGACAAGTAGTAGAGAACAGGGAAAGAAAGCCTTTGTGGTGAACAAGTTAACAACATTTTACAAGTTAAGTCTACAAAATCCCAAATCACTTGAATTTATTTGATCCTAAAAATGAGCAAACTGGCAAGTCAAACTTTCATCAACTTATATGGACCCGGCGCTCAGGTTCCCATGTCAAGGTTTTTAGAATTAGTCCGAAATGGAGAAAGAAAATCATGTGTGCAACTGTGGTTTCCATATAATCTCCCTTCAGAATACATAGCCATAATCAGCTCACACCCCAAACTTCACGTCATGTGTATGCCCACTGACCACTCATGTGAGCCCACTTTCTGCAGATGAGTCCCATGAATTATCTAGGGGTGGATGCCAGTAAACCTCGCCATGCGGCGTGGGTGGAGTTTTTGCTGAACTACGTACTCCAAGCAGAGCCCGTAGTGGCAAAACTCCACAAACTCCGCCCACCCCTAGAATTAACATGAAGACAACGCAGCTCATGGCTATTCCGATACCGTTAAACATTAGCATTTTTACCCCAATTTAATAACTGGTTTTGCGGCACATTGAGGAGATCAAACTGATTTTAAGTGAATTCAAGCAACTAATCACCTACTTTTGCCTGCGAACAAACCTCACATAAACTACAAGCACAACAAATAGCAGCACTCAGACATGGGTGGTCTCAGCTTTTATCAAACTACCTCACTTTTAACAGAGAAATAATTCAGTGAACACCAACGACTGATATGGAGCACAGTTACTTCTGTGTAACATGCAGACTTATTAAATCATCAAAAGTTACAACTATGATTTAATTTATATTTTCTTAGCAAATGTATGCTTTCGCATACCATATCCTCAATTCCTTCACATCTTGCCTATACTGCTGCCTGCACTACAAAATTCCATCTATAGCCTTCTCTTAATCAAAAAGGACCTGAACTTCAGTTGATTATAGTTGTAGTTAAACCTATCAAAATATTTGATATAAGATGTATTGTGAGATGTTAACTGAGATGCTATGCCAACAATAGTTTGACCTACATTTCTGCAATGTCAATATAGTAAATGTTGTAAAGTGACCTCATTTTGGGAAGTCGCCCCGAGTTGTTCATTTTTTTGGGGCTGGTAATATTGAACTTTAACACTGGGTCACTTCTCAGACTCCTAAAACACGTTGATATATGCTCATAATCGGATTAGCATATTTAATTTTCCTGTAGGGCCATAGTATATGGTGTAGACATATACCAATGGCATGGAAAGTTAAATGTCACTTGCGGACTGCGACATCTATTGTACCATCCACTATAATAGCAGTGAAAATATGGGTTCAGGTCTACTCTACGTAGCCTGACAGCACAGGCTTGAGCCCTGCTGCATAGACATCACCTATTTGACAAGGAGGATATCCTGATTTTATATATTAAGTAAGTCACCCTCAAGCATACCTTTTTGCCCACAAGTTAGGGTGCATAATATTTAAGAGTGGAACATGTGTGACATTAGAAATGACATGTTCCCCCTGCGACTCTACTCAAAGCGGCATGGTCCCTAGTTAGGCTGCAGCTGGCACATAAGAAAGGGCAAAGTATTTATTATAACTTTTGACCTGTACCAGCTACAGGCCCAACTCAAAGATGTATTTTTATATTTAATTTAAAAAATCCACATTAATGGTGAAGTTGGATTTTTATTAAATATATGGGGAAATGTACTTTCTAAAATGTACCTTTGTCCTGCCTGAAGATGTTAGAGTCCAATTTACATTAGCTCTCCAGCATTTCCCCAGCCTGAACTAGGAATGAAGACTGCTCCCAGAGTGAGGTGATGTTTTCTTCCCATGTCAGGAAGGCCAGGTGGGGCGGGCCTATGATCTTTTAGAACTTCAAATGGGCCTGCCCTTCACAAACACATGCTAAGTGCTACATGGAAATCACCAGCCTTTCTCCCCATAGTCATGCTGGCACCAAACAGAATGGGACAAAGCTACCCCAGAAACAGTTTTGAAAGACAAGAGCCTGTGCGTCGCAACACCTTCGGCTGTTCAGAGAAAACGGGAACAACTGAAAAAGGGAATAGTGCTGCCCACAAGAACTTTTACCCCATTGTTTAGACTTTTACCTCATTGTTTAGTCACCCTCACCCACTAACTGACCAGGCATAAATGTGGCATTCCCATGAACCCTCCTCAGATCACTTTATGGACCTGCAGTATATCAGAAGAGGACTGTTGTCTGTGACCTGAGAGGAGTCCAAAAGAAGTAGACCCGCTTCCTCTTATACCAAGGACAAAAGTAGTGGACTCCAAGGATCAGTTGGCTAATCTCCTGTGTGGCTACAGGGACAAAACAAGCGGCAAGAGGCCTTTTACTTGAAGTGCCCAGTTGCGAATTTACAAAGTTTTGCTGATGGCCTCTGCCCAACACCTTAATAGTATCTACATGCCTTCCCCGGAGGTCTTGGTTTGGCACCACAAGAAAAGTTTGGAAGCTTTCGCTAACTTTTTCTCCAGACCTCCAGCAGGAAAACGTTTGAGTTTTACCTTTATACTGCTCAAGGCTTCCTGCATATTAATATAACTCAGATAAAACACCCCAAAATGCCCATATTTATGCCAAACAGTGCTTTACTCAGGATACAGATGGCAGTCTTCCACCAACGCATTTCAACTCTTATTATAAAGGACTCCTTTCACAGTTTTGCGCCTTAATATTTCAACGATACAGAGAAAAGGCAAAAATATCAACATGAAAGGAATATACCATTCATTGAAATTTAACATTGGGAAAAATATCCATTCTTAATTAACTTATTCAAATCATCAAAATAATTCACTTGTAGATTTATACATATTAGTTCAATGCATAAATCAGATTGGAATTATCACTCTATATATAAAATTGATTCCAAAGTGTCTAGTTCCTATTCGTAATCACAGAATAAAAAAAAATGCAACAGTATTGAGAAGGCCTCTTGGGACAGAATTAGAAACAGAGGGAGAAATAGCCTGCTGATTGCGGCTGTTTCTCCCTCTGGCTATTACCACTTGACATCACGCGCGCCCCCTAAAGACATGCGGACCCTGGCTCTGTTCATCATGCCGATCCTCTGCTTAGTTCCCTCCTTGGGCATCACCTACTCACCTGGTCCTTGGGCACACTCTTCTGCGTCTCTCCTGACATTATCTCCCTCCTCCACCTTTACCCTAACCCTACTGCTCTACTCTTCTCTTCTTTCCAGCTATTGACCCCTGCCCTCACCCGTCCTTGCTCATAGTTCCCACCCTATTTATCCACTGGACTTTCTTAAGTGAACTTTCCCTCGTCAGTTGAGACCTAGCTATTTGACTGATGCCCGATGGAGCTAACCTGTTTAGCTAAAGGGGAGACGGGCTGTGGATTCCCTCCTCAGTCGTCATCTACCCAGTCGGTCTTTGGGCAGACTTCCCTTCGTCTCTCCTGTCGTCTTTTCCCTCATCCCCTTCACACTTCCCCCTCTACTCCCTACTTCTCTCACCTGTCTCTCCTCTTTTAATGTGTTGTTTATTTTTTACGTAATGTGTAATTGTTTACATTCAATTACACAATGTTACAGAAAATGATGAGCGCTCTGATACCTACCGATCTAGCCAGCGCTATATAAAACTCATTATATACAATAAATAAAATATGTGCCAGCAACATAAAACAAGCTCCATTTACTTTTCGTAAACTTGTGTTATGGGGATTATTGAAAAGGTTTAAATTAAATCCTTTCTATTGGCCCAAGTGAGATAATGTTATCAAGGAGATTTAAAATTAGAATAATCATAGAGCAGACAATGAAACTAAATGACAGATTTATAAATACACACCAAATACTTCGTCCAGGTTTAGACCTACCCCTGGAGCCCTAGATTGAAAATCAACAATCTATTTTGATTCCAGGTTTCTGAGTTGTAAATCCAGTATCCACTCCATATACGTCAAACTATCAATTCCAAAATATTTTGCCAAATCAGGATTACTCCTGCGATACTAAGAAAAATATTGGGCTACAGAATAGCTTTTGTGATTGTTCACTTCTTAATAATCCTCAAGCGATCCAACATGTTTTTTATTTTTTTAAGTTAAGTATGTAATACTTCTCTAACACTAAGTAAAAGGACATATAAGAACAAACAGAATACTCAAAAGTATAGGTGATGACCTTTCTCATCTATTTTGCAAGAAAAGAAAGCTCTCTGTTTTTACCATATCTAAATTCTACAGACATAAAACCCTTGGCCTACACTTTTTTTCTTGGAATTTTATATAGCGCAAACTAGATCCGAAGGCTTTACATGAGCACCAGCTGCGCTACAGAAGAACACATTCATTTTGATTGGGTACTGGAATCTATTTTGCCCGTTAGATAACTGGTGAAAAGATAGTCCTTTAAGGATTTGGACTTTTGAAATGCGATAGATGGTGTAGAGATAACGCAGTAGCAACCACTAGGTAACTTTTTAACTGCCTGCATTCAAGATAGCACTAGCAGAGATGGGTTTGCATCCAACAATGCCACCAATCTGTGGTCTTTCACCTCTACTTTAAATATTCAGTTCTGGATTCTATAAAATTCACTTTCTGCTTTAGGTTGATTTAATTAGCATTAAAACAAACTATAATTATTAGAGCTTATTGAACTTGAAGGATAGGGAGCTGATTCTATAAGAGTTAAGACAGAAGAGTGAAGTCTTCTTTTCCCCACTACACAAGAACTGTCCAACTGCAGCAGAAATCCTACAATCATGTCAAATAGAAGCCAAATGCAACAGGCCTCAAATAATTTAAAGTAATTTTGCAGAGTAAGACATTCTTCTGAAAATACGCAAAACCAAGCCACAAAAGAACTATATTCTAAAGGAGGAAGGAGACAACTAGCAGGTAAAAGTGGATCAAAGAAGCTAAGATGACCAGATACAAAGAACAAAGACCCAACTGTAGACACAGATCCAGGACAGAGAGAAAGTATAAATGAGCCTGACCCCCAGAAGGTCACAAGCATTAAGGCAGAAGTGGCAGATCAAGAAATAGTAGTGGGCAACAGGCAATCAAAATAATGTTAAGAGTTGTGTTGGTTATAGAGGGTGGGGGCATTACAATTCTTTTGGGGGAAATGTTCCCATGGGGCTACACAAATACAGGAGATGGCCCGGAGGAGGCCAACCAATCCTTCACAACAGGCACACAGGGGAAGTCACAGTCCACAATGGGCGGTAGTATTGCAAGATTATCCATGCAGAGTATGGAGTTGCTCAAGTTTAGCTGTGTACAACGTTCGTGGCAATTTACCACTTGTGCTGTGGCAACTCCTTTTTAGGTCGAGCCCAGCGCAGATGCGCTGCTCGACTTTAAGTAAGGGCTTTCAGAAATCCACCACACGCTTGCATGTGTGCCTGTAGTTTTGCACCAGGCTATTGGCCTTTGCGTGCGTCTTTTTAACAAAGACAGCACGCATTTGGCCAAAGCCTCTTTTTGTCCGACCCATGTACACGCCCACGGCCTAATGCTTGCGGTTACTCGCAGCAGCATATGTTTCCAATTATCGTGCCCAGACGCTGGTGCGATAATTGGAAAAATATTGTGCTGCTCGCAACCACGCGCACACACCAGCAGCTCCCGCATCTCAGGGGCGACATGTGTTTTAAAGTATCGAGCCCTGGTGCTCGCTCTCACGCGCACCATTCATGGGCTTGTTTTAAATAACATTCACAGTTCGAAATCTGAAAAGAAAGATGGCGAATCTTTCGGTTTAAGGGTGCCTGCGTTAACATTCCTGCCAATTTATTGCCCTCTTATCTCGCGCTAGCAGAGGATGCCTTGTCGAAGTGGCATTTTGTGCGCGAAGGCCCTGAGCTTTTCAGGGCCCTCATTTTGGGATACTGATTGGGATGAAGTGAACCAGCAAGATGACTTTCAGCAGCAGGGTGCAAACACCGCCTCCAGTTAGAGCCCCAAGACGTGCTGCCCGTCCACGCTCCATGCTCCGTCCCGCAAACGTTGCCACCTGTGACGCACCTTAGCTCTCGGTCGAGTCACTGTTGCAGTGCAGAGAGGGCTTTTATGGGTCACATGCTAGATGGTCATGGCTTACATGTGCTCCACAAGCACCTGTCAAGATATATTGTAGATGAAACTGTACACCGAGCGCTTGACTTTTGGCTGAGTGAATCCGAAAGTAAGATCTTGGCGGCCATTTTAGAGTGGTACGTACTTTACATTTAGTGAGGCGACTGGCTATTCCGGCAAAGACACCTTTTTAATACCCCCTTTGTGTTCCGTATTTCAGGACAAAGATATATCTTTATAAGTGGATAGGTAACTTTTTTAGTCTATGCCTGTTTTTTAACACTACACATTTTTAGGTTTCGCCTCGCCGAAAGCTGCGCAGCAGACTTTCGCGCAGGCGAAATCTTATGAGTTACAGTATGGATGTTTGTGCCGCCTCTCTGTTCCATTGGCTAGCTCCAAAAATGGAGGCTAGCCATTGGAACAGAGATCTGTAGGTCATGGCCGGACCAGATTCGTGGGCGTTCCCGACAGTTTTTCGCATTTTGCCCACGTCATGCGGCAGTGGGCGGTGCTTTTTTTTCCGTATCGGCATGTTGGTTTCATTACCAACGTGTGCCTTGCAGGGGTGGGATGCGCGATTTCGAGTTGCTAGCAGGTAAGCGGCATATTTTACTCCCGTTCCTGCCCCCCTCCCTGTCCGTGTGCCCGCCCCCCTCTCCCGCTGTCCGTGAGCCCGTCCCCCTCCCGCTAGTAGTGTAAAGCAGAGGGCCCCGCTCCGTCAGTTCATCGATAATCGCTCCCCTTTGCTTCTTCAGAAACAATATCGACCCGTTATTAGATACTGCCTGAAAATGGCGCCAGCTGTAATATGGCCGCGTTCCTTACTTCGTTGTGTTCACCGAGCGGCGTGTGATGTGATCTTCATGTGAGCTGGTAACGGGGCCTAACCAGCCCATCCAGCGCGTTCCTCCGAAGATTTACAAGTTCAAACACTGAAATTAGCCCGTTATGCACTTTTAGTTTCGATTTGGACTGGTGGCGGGAGACGCTGCCCCGAGGAAGTGTTTTCAGTGTTTACCCAGACATTTCACGGCCACGAAGTTAGTGGCTGTGAGCGCTGCATCCCTCCCAGGCCAGGGGGAGTTTCAAGTTAATGCCAAAAGGTTGAGTCACTTTTATTTCTGTATAAATGTGGATGTTTAAAAGACTCAACAGAACAATACAAGATGCAGTTTTCCTTTGTTAAATCGGCCATAAAAGTTAATCTCATTTGAGAAGAGCCAGTGTCCTGTAGGGGTGTAACCCACTTCCCCTCGCCGGTGAAGGCTCTGACACAGGAAGTTGGCTACGCAAAGAGTTGGACATGCGAGTTAAATGGACCCGTGTGTACTTCTCTGCTTTTATTTTTTAATCGCGGGCTGCCTACGTTTGAAGATATTTGTGTGTCTCGTTTTGTGCGTTTTCTCTTCACCTGCATATATTTCTACGCACGTGTTTCTCTTTCCGTATGCTTGGGTGTATATGCATCTGTGTGGTAAGGTGTCCATTCCAGTATTTATTTTTTGTGTTTGGTGTGTTTCTCTGTGTTTGTGTGGGTTGGCGTGTACATATTGCTGCTTTTTTTCATTTACGCACTGAGGGTCGAAGGGTATATATGTAATAATATATTTCAGTGCGCTCAAAGTGGATTGGAAAAAATACATACAAAGTATAATATTTGTGTGTGTGCGCGTGAGGGTGGAATGGGTAATCACACAAATTATAATATGTATGTGGGCGGGGGTGGAATGGGTAGTCACATAAGTGTACTATGTGTTTGTGTGGTAGTCACACAGATGTACTATGTGTGTGTGGGCGGGGTGGAATGGGTAGTTACACAAAGTGTAAATGTGTGTGTGTGGGGCTCGGTTGGTGTGTGTGGGTCGGTGTGTGTGTGTGTGTCGGTGTGTGGGTCGGTGTTTTTGTGTCGGTGTGTTTTTGTGTGGCATTTGGCAGAGATTAAACTATTGGCATTATAAAAGACAATGCCATTTATTTATCTGTTTTCAAAACCAACACATAAATACAAATTGTCATTTACAATGCCAATAGCTCAAACGTTTCAAAAGGCAAAACCATTGCATTGTAAATGCTTGTTCCCTTTGCGAACCTAAACATGTTATTTAGTTATATTAAACGTATGTAATATGAACACAAGTTTTTCTTTATGGCAGCGGGTACTCGGTCTCATTTTTTTGCATTTTATAGAAAAGATAGTGTTCTTGTATATGACCCTTTGCTACGGTGTCATCTATGTAGCGACTCCAAATAGGCAACTACTCCCAGTCCTTCTTTTATGCCTTAAACACATTTCTTTTGTTAATGGCCCTGCTCTTCCCCGACAAAATCAAAGATAAATGGTTCCGAGTGTAGTTCGTATACCTAGAGCCCCACACTTGGAGTATAATCGCAATTCGCAATCTAGAACTCCTTCCATTTTAAGATTAAAACAAGCACTGGCATAACCAACAGGTCTCGGACCTTGTAAGTAAAAAAAAAAACTGAAGAGTAAGACTTCACGTTTACATTTACTGCATCCTAAATACAAAGTAAATGTAAGCGTACTAGACCCAGAGATATTTGGGGCCCACTCCGCATTTTCTGACCGCACAGCAACAACCTTCCCCTACACAACAAGGGCAGGGCATGGAACCGACGGGTGTGGGTTGAAAAGGCTATTACATTTGTACATTTATTGTTGATATGTGTCAATGTCGTGCTGAACTGTTATACACTGCTGATTATATTGAACTGTCGATGTCGAACCGCACTCACTGCTTAATACGATTGTATAATGTGCTTTGCAATGTTTTACCATAAAACTGATAAAGTTTAAAAAAAATAAAAAGTAAACGTGAGCGTAAAGTCTTATACTTCAGTTTTTTTGTAAACTTACAAGGTCCTAAAGGCGAGACCTATTGGCTATGCCAATGCTTGTTGATGTTGGGGCCCACAGACTCACAATGTCCCACCATTAATTGCACACCACTAGCATAAGCCTACGCCGAGCATGGTATTGAAAAAAGGTGTAATTGCCCGGAACGGCGGGTCTGAGCTGCACACACGCGCATCCAAGTTAAGCTTAACCGAATGCGAATCCACTCCAGAAGCATCTCATTCAGGCCAGCCCTACCTGTTGAGCTGGCAGTGCAGTGGGCCCAAAGTGGACTCACCGCGCGGTAGAGGCAGATGACCCCCCCCCCACTCCACACTGCTGTGGGAAGGGAGGAGTGCAGCCACCAGCTCCGGCGCTGATAGGCGCGGTGGTGAATGGGTCCGGGTACGCAAGCTGGCGAAGGCCCAGCGATCACCGTCCACAAGCCCGGCTCGAATTCCTCAGGGCCCAAGTGGCGCTCCACATCAGTATCTGCTCTCCACCGGGGAGACTAACTTTACGCAGATGATCCGGCACGGTCATGGGCACAAGCAGTTATCCCATACACTGTCTGCCAGGTCCGTGGGCCAGGTTGTTTCCGATGGGTCTCCGCCTCCCAAAGCAGACGCACCGGCGGCCGCCCGCAGTTACGGTGCAAGGAATTTCGATGCGCAGGAAGGAGTGGAGTTGTTTTAGAGGTGATGACCTGCATTAGGCGATATGTTTGGCCAGCATTGACAGGTAGACAACAGGATTCTTGGCTGGCCGAATACAAATCTGTCAACGTAGTGTACGCACTCACCGCCATCTTGGCCATGCCCCCCTAGCCTAGGTGATCTCTTAGCACAGAAATTGTAAGTTTGGGGACAAGGCAAGTAAATTACTTTACTGGTTAGCTAAAAAGGAAATCGAGGCCAAGGTGTTCCTTCTTTCCTCTAAGTCAACCCCATAAAGAGCAGCCATACAGCATCCTATAATGAAAAACCACATTATGCATGCCTTTTCAACCGATGATCAAACTGAATTGAACCTCCCCATAGCCACTGAAGAGATTCAACAGGTCATTTCATGAATTGAGTCAGACAAGACTCCTGGCCCGAATAGGATTCCACTAGAATTTTAAAACAATATACCTCATTACGGACAAGTAATGTTTGAAGAGGCTCCCCCAAAAAACTCCATACCACATGACCTCAACAGCACCATTATATCAGTAATCTTAGAGCTCAACAAACCGCCAAATGATTGTGCATCCTATCACCCAATGTCTTTAATAAATGTTGAGGCCAAGATACCATAAAACATTCTTACCAGCAGATAGGCCAGAACAATTAGCACCATAATTCAAAATGACCAGAACGTTTCATGCCCAAGCGGGATACCAGAATATGCTTGTGGCATTTACATCTGGCATTAGCGAGAATCAATTTGTTTCCTGACACACCTTTGTTGTTGTTCATGGATTCATGCACCAGTTTGAACTTTGACAAGCTGACCTCAAATATGCCACAGTTCTCGGTACGGCAACTTTTTAAATAGGAGACACTTTCATGTATTACTGTGGGATGGAGTGCATTAACAAAAGTTGCGGATGTAACATACCTGAAGAAGTGCTGCAATGGTACCAAAAGAATGCCAGAGCATCGGGGCAAGGTCTGGGACAGATTCTCGCTTCTTACTCAATTCCAGCAAGGCATTCTCACGGGTCTCAGGGCTTGATAGTTCGTTGATCCACTGGTAGATCTTTTCTCTGTCCACCTGCGCCAGTGCCGCTGGCACAGGCTGAATACACAACAAAAGATCAGCTTAGCACATTAATATGACATTAACCAGTTTGTATGTTACATAGAGATCAAGACATTGCACGCATTATCATGGGGACACTTCGGCAGGTTTAACAAATGCGAATTACAAAGCAGAGCAAAGTATCACCTCATTAGGTCAGAAGACAAATTTTACCCAAGTGGTTGCCTCCAATATACTGCTACAGTACCTGTAGAAGATGCACCAACATACAAGGTTGCAAGACTTGTATCAGAAGATGGGCTATGCGAATATGAAGCATGCTACTATTTATAAAAGTGGTTCAATTATAAGTAAGTGTACCTTATATGGCTATTCTACTAATAGGGAATTGGCCAATCCCTTCCAAACCCAAGTTGGGCCACTCCTGATTTAACAACACTGTGAAAGAAATTACTTAGTCTCAATGCTTTTGGTCACAGCAGACAGATCGGTAACAGGGACTGAAATAACCATGAACTATTCATCAGCTTCTCAAATATTTGAAGAACAGGGATACTAATGTTTTGACTATATACAAGCCAAATCATGTATACAGTGTAGAATACAAAATAATTAAATGCCTGGTGTTTCAATAACCAGAGATTACTCATTTATTAGCATCAGCAGGACAGCGAGTATTGACAAACCTAATAGGGTTTAGTTGTTTATAGTCTATGGTCATACTCTCAACATCCACAAGATTTCCCACATATCAAACCTTGCAGCATACTTAGTCATCAGTGCACAGACACCAGCAAACAAAGATACTTCTACACAGGGTTACAAGCACCCATATAGCAACTTAAAAAGATGGACGGAATGCTGAACACTGTCAAACATTCACCCCCCCCAGACACAGATCTAGGTTCAATCTATAGATGTTTTGCCATGTCAACCCAGTTTGGGTCCATCCATATACAAATCAGTCTTGTCCCTGCTCCCCATGCAGGCATGTTATCGGGGACGTTTACTTTTGAAAGATAGTCGACAAACAGGAACTGTTTGCAGGTTAGGACATCTATTTCTTGGGTAGGCTTTCAATCTGCGCCCCAATCACACCTCTTGGCATTTTACACTGCCTTCAGGGAGAAGTGATGGAAACTATCAGGGCCCTGTTCGAGAAGATAGCTAAGCAGCAGATCTATGCAAGAATGATTAAACTCGTGACTAAAAATCTGACATGAAATATCAACTGTTATTCTTGTGATATACAACATTAAAATCCATTTTGACTAAAGGATTTAACTGACACCATTTAGATGTGTATCAAGAATGACATTCCAAATTTTGTTCAGGCCACATTAAGAATGAGACCTCAGACACAGCAAGTGTAAAGATACTGCTCCCTTACATTTAACATGACATGTTTTGCTCATTTTAATTCTTGTCAATATGTAAGTGGATAGAGCTTATGTTTCAAGTCTGAATATTATGCAGCTTGTTGTAGTCACTACAAGAAAGACGGACAGATAACTTAACTAATGCCAAACTTAGACTGTCATGTTACACATTGGTTTGTTTTGCAGGCAAAAATATTGAGGCTTCACCTTCAGTATGACTGATTATCGCCTCATGCAATAAGCTTTTAAGGCATATGTGGCAGCAAAAGCCTCTCCAAATGCCCACATGGAGTACCAGACTTAAGCCAGGGGTGCATTTTGTGCACATCTATGGCAGACAAAGAAAAGTCAAACATGGCAATAACATCCAGCCAAAATAGTAACGGTGTTGAAGGAATGGCACCTCATACTGAGCCGAGGCTGGGCATCACATCAAACAAAGGGAAAAAAGCAAGGGCAGACACAAAAAACAGATTGTCCTATAGTAACACATTTTGCTTTAAAAAGGAAGGAGATAATAGCAAGGTATAATTTTTTCCTCCAGCAATTTACAATTATTAGCCATTTGGATTCAAGTGGATCACGGAGTATTCAGAGTTGTATTCAACAATGAGTTTGGTTTCCTTTCATCCCTACTAATCCACAAAGTTCATCGAAAAATTCTCATGTCTAAACTGGCAGATTGTCACAGTTTATTATTTTCAAATCTGGGGACACAAACAATGCTGGCCAAAGCTCAGAGAAGCAAGAATTTAAATTCTTAAAGCTTCCTGGGGCTCTTGAATTGCAGTTGATCAACATTAGTTACCAACAAATACAATCATTTGCAATGCAATCTGTCTCACCTTTGGGACCTTATAAGTATTTAGCCATGCAGCAGATTATCCTCGGTCATGTGCCCGTAAGGATAGAATAGTTAAACAATTACTACACACCGGTTCATGTAGTGTGAGTCAGGAATACTTGCTTGCCTCTGTCCCGCACAAGTGTGGCGAAATGGTGAACATACCCAAAGTTGTAAGGGGTCTAGGGGGTTCAAAGGCATGTGTTAGAACCAAAGTCTGTGGTTGAGTATGGTGACTGAGGCCTGCAGATAGATTCACTAGAAGCTATGACTGTAAGGGATCATGGTCAATGAAAGCCAGCTGCATATACATTACCTGAGAAAAGGACTACATGCAGGGCCAGTGAAATTATGTGATACTGTAATGGCGGTATTTTGTGCATAAACATGGATTTTGCGCATTTGCTACATAATCCATCAGCTGTTGTGTAATTTGCAAATTTTAACAAAAATATTTTTTTTCTAGCTGAAACAGATTAAAATTACTAATAGGTTAAACTGGCAATGAAATGCCACATGGAAGTAATACATCCATTGCAGAATTATGCGTGTAAACTGCATGTCACAGGCTTCAATGCGTAAAAGGCAGTGCAGTGGGTTTACAAGCCAAATGTGGAGTTAAGTGTGAAACTTTAAAATCTGAAGCTCTCGTTTTAGGAACTGAATCTCCCGTTTTTTAGTTCAGCTGTGCTTCATCCATGCTCACCTTTGTCCTGTTTTCAGCCTGGCTCTATCCTTGACACCACACCTGCATAAACTTTAGGTAACAAATCTAAATTGAGACATTGTAGGCTGCGTAAACATGCAAAGTCAGCACAAAAGAACAGCTGATGGCTGCACTGTGGGTTTCGTGTGTTTATGTAAACAATGGTAAAGCCTTAGATAAAGTTGGCTCAGATAGCCTATCTTGTCAAGCAGCTTCAGGACGCGACAGTTACACAAGGCACCAAGGTTGTTGATTCCTACCGATTGCCTCATTTGTGTGTTTTTCGCAGAGCTCTATTTTCCTCTGGGCGTACCTGGTCTGTGATCTTCCCTATAAAGACCCATGTAACCATCATTCAAGCGTGCTCTCTCCTGGAGTATCTCCATGGTGCTTGTTGGCTGGAGACCCATTCATGAATGATTAATAAATGGACCTATGGTTTGACTTTGCTCCAGTGTCGATTCCTCTTTACTTGATAAGAATCCGTGGCAAGAGTGGTGAACCTGCACCAGCAGATTAGAATTAATCTGCTCCACAAATTGGCGCCCAACGTAGGGCCCCATCAAAGGCTGACAGTCGGACCAGGGGAGGACATCGGGCCGGTAAGACAAACTTTGCTGAGGGGTGCACCACCTGAAGAGATTAGAGTTGCTTGTGGTCCAAGGTGATTTTTCAGCTCTCCGACTCGGATCTTCCTGGCTGCTGCTGGCCTTGAGTAGGGCCTTCGGACAGCCATTTTTGGATCAGGGAGAATCAACAGGTGGGAGTTAAAGACTACACACGAGGTCAATCTGTATTGAACTGGTTCATTTGGTTAGGATTTATTTGGTATTTGCTTGACTTGGTATTTTGTTGATATCCGTTCGGAATCTGCATGGTGTTTTTGAAGCTTAGAAATCTGTTTTGAAACTTGCTATTTGTTGTGGCTAACATTTTTCTTGCAGGTAGTTTGAGAAATATATTTTTTTTAATGCTCTCCGTGTATAATTTTTTTATATCTTATATAAAATGCCTGCGTTTAGCACCCTTTGGAAGTTATGTTGTTGCTGCTGCGATAAGCAGAGCATTTAGGAAGCAACTCAGCTGGCGCCACCAGAAGGTACATCGAATTTTGAGATGTACATCAAATATGGTATTTGTCCCATCGTGTATAGTACATTATGGAACAAATATACAAAAGGGAATCCCCACTAACAATGGCCACTAGAGGGAACCACGGACCCTCACAAACACTAGTATTTGGAGAAATGATTGTTTTTAAGAAAAGTTTGAAAATTTGCGTATGTGGAGGGAAGAAGTGAAGGAGCGGCAGCTCAAGGCCGAGAAGGTAGAAAGGAAGCCGGAAAGGAAAACAGAGTATCAGAAGTATAAGGAATTGAAGGAGAAGTGAGTTCATGAGAAAAAGGAATGTTTAGATAGAGCATAGACTACGAGCATCTAAAGAATATATAGTTAGACCAATCGTAGCAGTTCAGGTCCAACAAGATGTGGACTCAGAGATTGATGGATTATTGATAGAACGACCCCCGCCCCCATATGTACCCTTAACACCTCTTCCCCCTGGACCACCAAATGTCGCCCCCTATGTACCCTCAGCTCCACCTCCTTTGCCCGCGGTTGTCCAGCGCCCCATTTTCCAACCAATACCGGTAGATTCCTTACCCGCTCCAATCCAGGCTACTGCACCCCCATCCCACCTGAGGCCAATGCATCTCAAATGACAGATGATCCTGTACTTCATGCATCTGTTCTGACCCCTCGAGTTCTTCGCTCTACTGTACCTCAGTTTCATCAGGATGCAATAAGATTGATGGTATTAAATTGGTTGAGTGATGTAGAAATGGAGGTTGGAGAAATGATCGATCAGATACAGGATGTTTCTGAAGGCGAGCTCCTTTGTCTCATAAATAAGCTTTCTCATCAATTTTATGGTTCAATGGGAGAGGACTACAGGACAGAATGGCCCAGATGATGTTAGAGCTATTAATCGACAACGTCAGATAGGAGCCTTCCCTGTGAGTAGAGTAAATGCTGCCATAGCAACGATAATTGGATAATGTGATGAACTCTCTTCCTCTCTTCGAATAAGACCTATAAGGGAAGCTGAGCCACAGTTCATTCCTAGAAGAGGGAATGCAGACAATGATGACCCAAATAGTGCTAATGCTAGAGCTCATTTTTTCTATAATTGGATATATACGCCCTGGAAAAGAACGGATGTACTCACTTTAAAATCCTCCCTACCAGACATACGGAAAAATCCTAGAGGTTTTATGATGTACAGGCAGCCATTGACTCTTGTATCATGACTTTAGAGGATATTGATATGTTTTTGGTATGATCCTGTCACCAGATATGTGGTGACTTACCCGGAAACAGGATCATGCTGTTGATTTGGGAGGAAATTGGGCTGCCATAATAGCAGCTGATATAGATAGGAAACCTGATCAGAAACCTAGTCAGCTCATACTGGACCTTCCTGGTAACATATTTACTTACATAAAAACTATGGTTCCAGCTAGGAAAATAGATTGGGCACAACAAAAACAGGGAGAGGCAGTCCCAAATTTCTTTACTTGCTTTGAGGAAGTGTTCCATGATTTTAGAGGCCAAGATACATCTACACCTACGGGTGCACATTTATTTGTAGATAGATTTGTGGGAAATTTGCTTCATGAGATATCGGTTCGCTTAAAGAATTCGGAGAGCACATGGGCTTCAGTGACTCCGAAAGCTATAGTCGATATGGCTCAGTATAACCAGAATCCGGTTACCACTGAGCAAGAACGAAAAGAGTGAAAACTAGAAGTATTGAAAACGAAGGTGATGATGGTTCAGGCCTATGAACCCCAAGGTCGAGGCCATGGCCAAATTTACGGTCAGAATTATAGACAAGTGCCTTTAGTAGGGCCACCGCATAGACAAACTCCAATAGGGCTGGATCAGTGTCCTTTTTGCAAAGAGAAAGGACATTGGCGTTCTGAATGTCCTGTTTTAGCTGCTGGTGGGAGAGGAAGGGGACAAGTGAATAGTAATCGAGGGACTTCAGCTCCCCGACAGCAGCCACAGCAGGTTCAAGCTCCAGAGAGCAATAGGTCAGGAAATTATTTTGATCAACGAAAATCAATATTCTATGGAGGATTGAGAATCGGAGGAAACTGTGGGAACATATTTTGTGTAGGACAAGGAGGACCAGTTGAGATACCTGTAGATAAGTCAGGGCCCTATAGAACAGCCACCATACTTGGTCAGGATCAGAAATTTTTTGTGGATACAGGGGCAACACGTAGTGCGATATCTTAGAAATTGGTCCCTGGGACACCCTTGTCTGGCCAAATATAACATCGATAGGGTTTGATGGAACACCAACTCCTAGACCGTGTCCCAAAAACTACCTTTGCAGGTTGAGAATGTCATCACTAAGGGTCGCTGACGCTAGCAACCAAGATGGCCGCGTAAGCTCCCGGCTCCGCCGACCTCCGCCAGCAGCTCGAATATCCTGCCTTTAATCCTGAACTCACGCCAGACTCCCGTGTTCGTGAAGTTTTTCTGCTTCTAAAGGTGCAATCCCGAGTTTTCTACCTGATCGGCTGACGACGATACGCCGTTTTTCCATTCTCGGCCTAACAACGTGTGGAAGCCGGGGACTCGATTTCTAGCCTACCCGGGTCGGAATTGATCAACATCGGCCACGAGACCTGGACTGAGCCCGGTCTCCCGAAGTGTGCCGTGAATTGTTGATTTTTGGTGACGACCCTGTCAACGGACTACACCGTGGACACAACAGCGTGCCACACCGGCTGCAGTGGTCGGGGTCTGGTCCCGGAGACCTTGCTACCCTCTCGGGGTCGACGGGCTGGGGCTCTCGCCAACGGCGAAGGTGTATACTGCACGACGAGGAGCGCCCACTGCTCGACATCGGATTTGCGTGGCCTGTTACCCCGGAGTAGCCGGCCTCCGGGGTTCAAGTCCGGCTCTATCGCCTATTGAGAGGGGATGGGGCGGACGGAAGGCACGCCATCGCTGCAGGCCGTCATGGCCGCCATTGGGGCGCTCCATTCGCACACTATCGCTGTGTTCCGGACACTGATTGTGAAAGTGGATGGTATCCTGGGACCGGAGGATGATTCTTCGTTCAGTTCCCAGCTAGCTGCGGTACCAGCGGTGCATTGCACGCCTGAGATAGAGGTCCCCGTGCAGATCCCGGATTTAATGAGCTTTGGCGGTTCCCAATTAACAACAAGCCAGCCCGTGCTTATCGCCAGCGTCTCCTGCCCGATCCTGCAGACGCCTAATACGTCTATAGACGGTCTTCTGTGTTGTGACAAGTTACTCAGTGGTTGTTGGAGGTCCTCGCTGTTCTTGGACACCTTTCCTCGTTCGATTGGTGGACTTTGTGAACTTTTATCCTGTTTCCGATCCTGCAGCACCGACATGAACTTTTGTGAACGCTTTGCCTTTTCCATCAAGATGGCGTCTCGAGTGAGAAAGACTCTTATGAAAGACCATACTGGCCAGGGCTGAACTTGATCGCTTGGGCTTGATACAATAGCTTTATGCAAGGCTGGGGGTGTGCCTATACTGTGACTGGAGTCGGGTGGTTTTTGACTAAACTCCCCCGACTGGTTTGTATATTTTATTGCATATTGGTTTTACTACGTCTCGGGGTGGTCGCTATTGGCGGGGGGTACGGGAGACCGGGAGTGTGTTTGCCTTCTCCTCCTCCTCCACTTTATCTTTTTCCCTTCCTTTAGGTAGTTCTTGGGCGACAGGCACGCTGCTAGTGGGGTTAGGCCGTAGCCATTGCAGGGGTGCAGGGTGGGGGTTAGGGGAGGTTTTTTTTATTTTGCCTTTGTTTTTTTCTATGGCCCCTTTGCTTTCTCCTTTTTCCTTTATACGAGAGGTGGGCTGTTTATTCTCCACGCATCCTTTATTGTCTGGGTGTCCAAACTGGCTTTAATTATCCTGCATCATTGAGGACGGGGTCTCGCGGGCGGGATGGTTTTGGATCGTACGATAGACTGTCTATTCCCCTATCTCCAATATCCGTAATCGCGATACGTTATGTGTTTCTTATATTGATATTTTGTCTGTATTAATCCCCCGCCTGTCCCTGCTGCGCATTTTACTGTCTGACACCTGATATTTGTACTGCCTCTTCTTGTCTTACTGTTAAATAAAAAATATATAAAAAAAAAAAAAAAAAAAGGAGAATGTCATCACTACAGCCCCTTTTTTACTTCCCCCTCATGCTCCAAATAATCTGAAGGGACTTGATCATTTGAAATATTTCCATGCTACTTTACATTGTTCCCCATCTGGAGTACTTGCTATTTTTGGGAAAAAGATATTGCCTACACAACATAGGTTTTCTTTATGTTCGGATCTTGATTCTGTCCCTTCATGTGTTAGGGCTGCAGCTGACACAGATGTGGGAAGAATGGACATTTCCCCAGTACATACACAGGTCCAAGAGGATGCTTCCTTACCAAGGGTCCCACAATGTAAAATATCAAAAGAAGGTGAGGATGCATTGATATCCATCATTGACGACATGGTACGAACAGGAGTTGCTGAGGAAGTTTCCTCTAATGTATGCAATAGCCCCATTCTCAAGCGGGGCGATGGAACAAGCGATAAGATTTACAGATTTGTGATCGATTTGAGAGAGGTCAACAAAATAGTGATCCCTCAATATCCTGTTGTCTCTGATATTACGACTTTGTTGACATTAATCCCACCTACAACAACTGTATTCTCTGTTATCGACCTAAAGAATTCCTTTTTCTCTATTCCTATTTGGGTTTTCATTACGCGGTCGCTCATTTAGATTTTGTAGGGCTCCACAAGGCTATACAGAAAGCGAGGCACTTAAGCAACAGTTGGATGAACTTTTGCCACCAGGAGTTACACTAGTGCAATAGGTCTAAGACATTTTGCTAGCTGCAGACACAGCTGAGCATTGTAAAGAGGCCACTCTCTCTTTTACAGCACCTTGCTGTCAAGGGACAAAGTCTGTAAGAATAAGTTGCAATATGGTCAATGTCAGGTCACTTATTTAGATCACCTCTGGTCTAAGGAAGCTTGCACTCTGACTAAAGACAGGATTCAAACTATCCTCCAAGTACCCAAAAAGAAGTCAGGGCAAACAAAGACAAGACTGTGTGGTGACTCTGATCATACTATTGATAATATTGGCCGCAGTTTTTTGGACAATGGAGAAAATGATTCCGGCTCGAACCCTATTGCCCACTACTATCATTGTCCCCACTGAACATTTTGATTTTTCACTTCCCTACCATAAACAGAAACATCGGATGTCTTACCTCAAAGACATCCGAGAGGGAGGAGTCCAAGATGAAACCCAGGTTGCGTGCGTGGTCCGTTGGTTTGGGAGTGGTGCCCAGGGCAGGGGGCCACCAGGAGTCGTCCCAGGCGGAGGGTGATGATCCCAGGATGAGGATTTCCGTCTTGTCTGAGTTCAGTTTCAGGCGGCTGTTCTTCATCCATTCGGCGACGTCTTTCATCACATCGTGTAGGCTGGTTCTGGCGGTGGCGGGGTCGTTGGTGAGGGAGAGGATTAGCTGGGTGTCGTCGGCGTAGGAGATGATGTTGAGGTTGTGTTTGCGTGCGATGGCTGCGAGAGGGCTCTTGTAGACGTTGAAAAGGGTTGGGCTGAGTGATGATCCTTGTGGTACGCCGCAGATGACTTTGGTGGCCTCGGATCTGAACGGGGGGAGGCGGACACTCTGGGTTCTTCCGGCGAGGAACGAGATGATCCACTCCAGTGCCTTCTCTTGGATTCCGATGTTGCTGAGGCGCTGTACTAGGGTGCGGTGGCAGACAGTGTCGAATGCTGCGGAGAGGTCCAGGAGGATGAGGATGAGTTTCCCCGTTGTCGAGCAGGGATCTGATGTTGTCAGTGGCTCCGATGAGGGCGGTCTCGGTGCTGTGGTTGGCTCGGAGACCGGACTGCGAGGGGTCGAGGGATCCGTTTGTCTCGAGGAAGGCGGCGAGCTGTCTGTTGACGGTCTTCTCGATGACTTTGGCAGGAAAAGGAAGGAGCGAGATGGGGCGGTAGTTCTTGAGGTCAGTGGGGTCCGCTGTTGGTTTCTTCAGGAGGGCGCTGAGTTCGGCGTGCTTCCAGCTCTCCGGGAAGGTGGCGGTGTTGAAGGAGGTGTTGATGATGTCCCGGAGATGGGGTGCGATGATGGAGTCGGCCTTGTTGAAGACGTGGTGGGGGCAGGGATCGGTTGGCGATCTGGAGTGGATGGTGTTCATCGTGCGGGTGGTGTCTTCGGTGCTGACAGGGGTCCAGGCGCAGAGGGTGGTGGTGGGGGGCGTTGGTTCGGTGGTTGGGTGCGTGGTTGGTGCGCCGAGGCTGTTGTGTATATCGGCGATCTTGCGGTGGAAGAACGAGGCGAGTGAGTCGCAGAGGTCTTGCGAGGGAGTGATGTCGTTGTTTCCGGCGCTGGGGTTGGAGAACTCTTTGACGATGCTGAAGAGTTTCTTGCTGTTGTGGGCGTTGTTGTCCAGTCGTTCTTTGAATGCTGTCTTCTTGGTGGTGCGGATCAGCTGGTGGTGTTTGCGGGTGGCGTGCTTGAGGGCCGACATGTTGTCCATGGTCTGGTCGTGGCGCCAGGCTTTCTCGAGGGTGCAGCAGTTTTTCTTGGAGATCTTGAGTTAGTCGTGAACCAGGGGGCTTTCTTGCTGCCGGGTCTGCTGGGAGGGTTCTTCAGTGGTGCGAGGTCATCTGCGCAGTTGGTGAGCCACTGTGTGAGGTTGCTGGCTGCTTCGTTGGGGTCCGTTGTGCTGGCAGGAGGGTTCTGGCGGAGGGAGGTGGTGAGCTGCAAGGCGGTGATCTTGCTCCAGCAAGGAATCTGTTGCGGGTGGTGGTGGGTCGTGGTTCTTCTGAAGCTGAAGTGGATGCAGCTGTGGTCAGTCCAATGGAGTCCGGTGGAGTGGCTGAAGGAGATGTGCTTGCTGGAGGAGAAGACTGGGTCAAGCGTGTGGCCGGCGTAGTGGGTGGGGGTGTTCACCAGTTGCTTGAGTACGAGGTTAGCGAGGTTGTCCAGCAGGGTGGTGGTGTTGCTGTCCTTGTTGTTCTCCAGGTGGAAGTTGAGGTCTCCTAGGAGGATGCAGTCGGCGGAGGGGAGGGCGTGCGGGCTGATGAAGTCGGCGATGTCTTCTCTAAATTGGGTGCGTGGTCCCGGGGGTCTGTAGATGAGGGTGCCTCTGAGGGTGGTCTTGGGGTCGGTGTGTATCTGGAAGTGGAGGTGTTCGGCGGCGGTGAGGGTGTCGTCGGAGCTGGTCGTGATGCGGATGGTGTTCCTGTGTACGATGGCGATACCTCCTCCAGTCTGGTTGACGCGGTCCTTCCAGGTGAGGAGGCGTTCATCCAGGTTTCTGTGAGGAAGGCGACGTCTGGTGATGTTGTGTCGAGCAGGTTCCATAGTTCGACGGCATGTCTGTGGACTGAGCGGGTGTTGAGCAGGATGCACTTGGTGGTTGCTGCTGGTGCTCGGCTTGTTGGGTGCGGCGCTGGTCCGGAGGTAGATGTAGTTGCAGGTTTGGCAGGCGAAAGGTCCGTGGGTGCGTCTCGGGATGGCTCGGTAGCAGGCAGGGGATCGGCCAGCGTTGAGTGCGTAGAGGGTGGCGGCGTCGTAGGTCCGTCGTGTGGTGTGGCGTCGTCGGGGCCAGGGGTCCTGCCACTGGGCGCGGACGGGTGTAGACGGGCTTGTCTTTGGCGCGCCTGCTGTGCGTGCTCGCTGCGCGTACGCGTGTACTCCGCCATAAATGGCTAAGTGGGAGGGAGGAGCAGTTGGGAGGCGGGAGCGGGGCGGCGAATGGGAAGGGAAACAGAAGAAAAAGGGGCGGGCCGCAGGGGAGCAGGGGAGAAGGGCGGGAAACGCAGCAGGGGCAGGACACAGTAACGGCGCAAACAAGGAGAAAAAACAAGCACAGAAACAAAATACAGAGGCAGGAAACAAAATACAGAGGCAGGAAACAAAATACAGAGGCAGGAAACAAAATACAGAGGCAGGAAACAAAATACAGAGGCAGAGTCCAAAATACAGAGGCAGAATAAAAAATACAGCGGCCCAGGAACTCAGCTGCAGGGCAGCGGCGAAACTCGGCAGAAGCAGGGGAAGCCTGGGTTTACTCACGGGGGAGGGTGCGCGGTGCGTGGAGCGACCGGCCCAGAACAGGGTCAAGGGTCACGATTAATACAGGTACCTTCTAGAATGTATTCAGCACAGCTAAAAAACGAAGGACTGTGAAACTTTAATATTTTAAGCTCTCGTTTTAGGATCTGAATCTCTCGTTTTTAATTTAGCTATGCCTCATCCATGCTCACCTTTGTCCTGTTTTCAGCCTGGCTTTATCCTTGTCACCACACCTGCATAAACATTAGGTAACAAATCTAAATTGAGATATTGTAGGCTGCGTAAACATGCAAAGTCAGCACAAAAGAACAGCTGATGGCTGCACTGTGGGTTTCGTGGGTTTTGTAAACAATGGTAAAACCTTAGATAAAGTTGGCTCAGATAGCCTATCTTGCCATGCAGCTTCAGGATGCGACAGTTACACAAGGCACCAAGGTTGTTGATTCTTACAGATTGTCTCATTTGTGTGTTTTTCCCGGGGCACTATTTACCTCTGGGAGTTCCTGGTCTGTGGTATTCCCTATAAAAAAAACATGTAACCATCATTCAAGGGTGCTCTCTCCTCGAGTATCTCCATGGTGCTCGTTGGATGGAGACCCATTCATGAATGATTAATAAATGACCTATGGTTTGACTTCGCTCCAGTGTCGATTCCTCCTTACTTGATAAGAACCCGTAACAAGAATGGTGACCCTGCACCAGCAGGTTAGAATTAATCTGCTCCACATAAGAGTGAACTCCGAGACCTCTTTTGCAAATAGGAATGTTTGTATCCTATATGAAAGATTCTATTCTAGGTAAGAACATTCAAAAGAATAATAAACTTGCTGCACAGGTTTGATTTAAGGAGATTTGTCACACAAGTTCTAATGCAAGTTAGGTACGTCAGTGGATTAATAGACTTTACTGCAGAGAATTGCATATAGGAATATGTCAAAGGTTCCAACACAAGTGCGACAGCTTGGACCCAGTAGCAAAGAAATGCCAGCGTTAGCTCCAACACCTCAACATCTCAATAATTTAAAATGCACATTTGTAAAGATTAAATATTTAAAAAAGTGAAGTTTCAAAAAGTAAATAAAAAACCTTGCCCTAAAAGGCACCAATGTTGGCTACATCATATTACCCAATGACCCACCTAGACCCAGGGAGCTCTGTGCCATCACTATAAGCTGTCACGAACTTAACCTCTTGCTGTATCAAAGCAATTCGGTGTTGAGCTAGTTCAGTAGCGCTATTGGAAGTTTGTTGGTTTGAGTTGTCAATAACGATAAGATATCCCTAATGTTAAAAATTAATTTGATCAAGGTCTGTCAAAGGTACGTTGAACAATGCCATCTCTCTGAATGGAAGTGTCCGTATTCAGCTTTCTAGGTACAAAGAGGTACTTATTAGGAAATTACAGTAGACGCGTTTACATTCTTGAATGAGTAAATAATTGCACATACGTATGGTAATTCAGTCAGCAGGGCATCTCGTACACACACACGGATCACAGGCAACTGGTGCAGGACAGATCTTCTGACATGAATGGGGACGTAAATGACGATGGTTCCCCCGGAGACTTAAATATGATGCACCAGGCTTGTTGCTGTGCATGCTCAGCTGCTCCCTGTAGGTCTGATCTTGCATTTGTTTTGGGTTAAATCTGTTGTATTCTTACTGCAGTATTCCTTCTGCAATAGTTTAGTGGTTTGTGACTGTGTGTTCCGGGGTATCCCCCAAGTCAGATTGCGAGCTGCAGAAAGGGATACTTTCGGAAGGCACTAGGAACATTTGACATGATAATGGATTATTATCATGCTGTGACTGGAAATATGTAAATATTAAGTCACTGAATTGACGTATGGTATAGTACAGTTTTTAAACTCCGCCCTTATTTTTTGCCTGATATGGTTGGACAGGTTTACGCACCCATACACAACAGTACTTATGTTGGCGTGCCAGTTTCTTGGCCTGTCATCTTACTTTCTAAATATTTTTCTTACATTTTTGTTGTTGTGCGCATTTTAATAACTCATTAGACTTCCTGTGTCTCTTCATTTGTGTATGTTTTAATGCACTACTCTAGGCGCTCTAGGTAGGGGTTTTTAGGTGTCGCTTGATCTTATGGGCTCAATAAAACAGGTATTCGAATGCAATCTTGGCACTCGCGCTTAAGCTATAAACATTTTAAGCTAAAGCGCGGGTCCCCGGACTGCTTCAAAAGTAAGTAAATAGAAAAACACTTTTTTCTATTTCTTTTCTTTTGAAGCAATCAAAGCACCGCGCTTTAACTTAAGATGTTTACAGCCAAAGCACGAGTGCCAAGATTGTAACCAAAGTAAATAAAGAGAAAAAAAATGCAGCTGCACGTCTTTTTCTCTCTTTATTTACTTTAGTTACAATTGCCGCACTCGCGCTTCAATTGTAAATATCTTAAGCCAAAGCGCAGTGCCACGATCGGTTCAAAAGTAAAGAAATTGAAAAACATTTTTTTCTATTTCTTTACTTTTAAAGCAATCGCAGCACCAGTGCTTTAGCTTAAGACGTTTACAGTTAAAGCACGAGCGTGGCAATTTTAACCAAAGTAAATAAAGATAAAAAAATATTTGCAATGCAATAGGTCTCGCTGCAAGACCTATGGCATTGGAAAGACGTCGTGCCTGCAGTAAGAGAAACTCAGTAAAGAAAATAGTGCTTAAATATGTAAGTATCATGTAACAACCGAAGTAAAGGGGCAAGTCGCAATCGGAGGTTACTGATGAAGACAAGGCGGTACTAAGGAGGGACTAACAAGCCTATTTACGAATCAGAAGCCAGCATTTACGAAGGACTATGCCACAAGCCAATCACAAATATAGGCGGGGCTTCTATTCCATACTCCAGTACAAGTCTCGCAGAGCAACGCATGCACGCCGACTCTAGGCTCAACCTACGAAAATGATTCATGCCCCCAGATTAGTTCTGAGATGTCTCCATCAGTCACTAGGACACAGACTCCTTTTCTTTGAAAATACAAACTGAGCTTATTTCCTTTAATTCTGTATACTTTCCTTAAACGGCCAACTGTCTGTTGGAGTTTTAAGCACTTTGGTGTCATTATAAGTCTTTCGA
The DNA here is from genome assembly GCF_964261635.1 of Lissotriton helveticus. NCBI lineage: Eukaryota > Metazoa > Chordata > Amphibia > Caudata > Salamandridae > Lissotriton > Lissotriton helveticus. The sequence goes on from NC_136061.1 coordinate 63,569,619, forward strand.
GTTGCTTTGTAGTGGTTGAGGTGCTCTACATTAGTGAACAAGCAGATGTAACATTCCGTCTGGCTCTAGAATGCAAATGACTGTTTAGTAATCAGTCAACTTTTAGATCCTTTTGTCTCTGGTTTCCTCAATCTTCATAACTCATTCTAAAGACTCACAATCATAGCCTCAATTGGGCTAGCACTAACGGTTCCTATCTTCATGGAATTTCTGCTTGGAATGGCAAACAACCTTTGATGAAAGAGAAATGAGTAGGAGAGAATGTTAACAAGGGTACAGCCGATGCAGGACACAGAAAGAGGAATCTTTTCCTTATGGAATACATTCTACACACAGGTTACCCATTCCTTTTGTTTTCTTTCCCACAACTGACAAAGTGGCTAGTTCTCCTCCTGTCACGTGAACACCTGCTGAACCGCTAGTAGGGACAGAAGCGAGTTGGACAACTCCTTGCTCAGTAATTAGATTCTCCATTCAACCTACCCCCATTAATTGTGCTTATATCACAGGAGTCATTCAAACAATCAGGATTTGTAAAGCGCAGCTGCTTTGCCCGCGAGGGTCTCGAAGGACTGTGGGATCATGCTTCGAGAACGCGCTACCGGTTGCCATTGATGGAACACCCAGATCTTGAGGTTCTTCCTAAACTGCTGGAGCCAAAGTGAGGCTCTGAGGTCCAGGGGGAGGGTGTTCCAGGTCTTAGCCACCAGAAGGGAGAAGGAGCAGCCTCTGCTGTTTGTCCGGCAGATGCGCTGGGTAGGTGCTAGGCAGAGGGATCTAGAATGGAGTTTTCTGGTGGGGTTGGTGGGAATTCACTTGTTTGTTGAGGTAGGCTGGTCCTTCGTTGTGTAATGCCTTGTAAGCATGGGTAAGCAGTTTAAACTAGCATCACTTCTCGGCCAGTAGCCAGTAGAGTGTCCTGAGATGGTTCGCATCTGTCTCGGGAGGTCGAGGATGATTCTGGGAGCCGTTTTCTGAATGGTCTGGAGTTTCTTCATGAGTTGGGTGGTGATTTCAACATAGGAGTTGCCGTAGTTGAGTTTGATGTTGACAAGAGCTTGTGTGATGGTACATCTGTTGTTCATTGGGTTCCATCTATAGACCATCCTGAGAATACAGAAGGCGAGGAAGCAAGCAGAGGAGACCACATGGACCTGATTATTCATGGAAAGCTGGCTGTTAAGGATGATGCCATGGTTGTGGGTGTGTTCGGTGGGTTTGACCCAACTCAGATGGCCACTATTCCTTGTTCCAGAGGGGGTCCAATCCTTTCCCGAAGATGAAAACTTGTCTGTGTTGGGTTTGAGACAGTTGTTGGGCATAGAGACGGTCACATCGTTCATGCATCTTTGCCTTTGATGGTTGTTAGTCAGGGTGAGGGTGAACTGGGTGTCGTTAGCGTAGCGGATATTGAGTCAGTTGGTTCAGACGATGCTGACCAGGGGTGTCATGTACACATTGAAGAGGGTCAGGCTGAAAGATTAGCCTTGAGGTACACTGCAGGTGATGTTCTTAGGGACCGAGGAGTAGAGAGATAGAATGATCTTCTGTGTTCTTCCTGTGAAGTAGGATGCTATACACTTTAAGGCGGCTCCTTGGATTCAGATTTGATGGAGTCTGTTTTTCAGTGTGGTGGGATACAGTTTTGAAGGCTGCTGAGAGGTCGAGGAGGATAAGGACAGCGGTTTCTCAGCGGTCTAGCAGCATTCTCGGTCTCTGTGCTGTGGTTTGCTCTGTATTCGAATTGGGAATGGTGCAGACGGTTGCGGTTCTCCAGATGTCTAGTGAGCTGGATGTTGATTGCTTCCTCAAGGATTATATGAAGTCCCTGTGGGGGGGAGGGGGGAACTTACAAGTTTACGACTCCTTACCATCCCCCAATGAGCTGGTTGAGAGATTCAACTAGACCCTTAAGGGCATGATTATGGGCCTAGAGGAGCCCATGAGGCATAAATGGGATGTCCTCTTGCCATGCCTACTGTGAGGAGTCACAGAAGTCCTTAGGGTTCAATCCCTTTGAACTGCTCTATGGTCATCCGGTAAGAGGACCTCTGAATCTGGTCAAGACAGGCTGGGAGCAATCTCCCAGGAAACCTCCATAGGATGTGTTTAGTTACATGCTGGCCTTCAGGAACCAGACTCTGCGTTTCAGAAAACTTGCTGAGGCAAATCTGGAAGCCAGCCAGGAAGAGATGAAATAAAGGCACGATCAGAATGCCACTTTGATTGAGTTTCAGCTTAGTCAAAAGATATGGGTCATGGCCCCAGTGGAGCTCTGTGTGCTCCAGGATAGGTGGACCGGCCCCTTCGAGGTGGTGGAGCGCAAGAGTCCTGTAACCTACATGGTGGACTTGCGGTCTCCCAGGAACCCCTTGCGGGTCCGGCATGTTAACCGCCTGAAGCCCCACTTTGAGAGGTCTGAAGAAGGCATGCTTCTGGCCACAGATGCTGGAATGGAAGAGGAGAGTGAGCCTCTTCCTAACCTCCTGTGTGCAGAGGAACAAAATGGGTCAGTGGTCCTCTCCACCACACTGACCCGAGCAGCAGAGCGATTGTCACCAACTGTTGGGGCAATTCAGTGATCTGTTCTCCCTGGTGCCTATTGTCACTGATTGGTGAATCCATGACGTGGACACTGGGGACAGTCCTCCTGTTAAGCACAAAGCTTACAGAGTGACTGACCGGGTCAGGGCATGCATTAAGGAGGAGGCCTACAACATTTTTGCTTTAGGGGTGATTGAGTCTTCTAGCAGCCCTTGGTCCAGTTCCGTGGTCCGGATACCAAAAGCTGCAGTGCCTGGTGCCACCCCAGAACTTCGGTTCTGCGTAGACTACCTAGGTCTCAATTCAGCCATGAAGACTGATGCGCACCCCATCTCCAGAGCTGATTAGTTCATAGATCGGCTTGGGGCTGCCCGGTACCTCAGCGCGTTTGATTTGACGTCTGGGTATTGGCAGATCGCCTTGACTGATGGGGCAAAGGAGAGATTAGCATTCTCCACACCAGATGGACACTATCAGTTCCAGGTGCTACCCTTTGGGATGAAGAATGCCCCTGCCACCTTTCAGCAGTTGGTCAACAAAGTGTTGGTTGGGCTGGAAGTGTTGGTTCAGTGCTGCCTACCTGGAAGACATTGCAGTGTTTAGTTCCTCATGGGAGGACCACCTGTGCCACCTCTGGGAAGTGTTGATGGCACTGCGAAAGGCAGGCCTCACAATCAAGGCAAGTAAGTGCAGGGGCAGGGTTCTGTGGTGTACTTGGGACACCAGGTGTGGAGCGGCCAGGTGGCACCCCTACATCCCAAGATTGAAAATCCTGGCTTGGGAGCCCCCAAAAAGCCAGACACAGGTGAGAGCCTTCTTAGGATTTGGTTGTAATTTGGTTATTACAGGAGGTTTGTCAAGGGTATGGCAACAGTGTTGCAACATTGACTGAGCCGACTTCTAAGAAGCAGCCAAAGATTGTGAACTGGACTGACACCTGTCAGAAAGCTTTTGACGCCCTGAAGACTGCCATGTGCAGAGCACCTGTACTTCAGGCGCCCAACTTTCCAAAATAATTGGTTATCCAGACAGACTATTCCGAGCATGGTGTGGGGGCCGTTCTGTCACAGATCAATGAGGAGGGCCTAGACCAACCCGTAGCTTTCATTAGTAGGAGGTTACTTCCACTGGAACAGAGGTGGAGTGCAATTGAGAGTGAGACGTTTGCTGTGGTTTGGGCACCAAAGAAGCCGAGACCATTCCTGTTTTGGACTCACTTCTGGGTTCAGACAGACAACAGGTCCCCGAGATGGTTGATGCAGATGAGGGGAGAGAATTCAAAGTTGTTGAGGTGGTCCATTTCCCTACAGGGTATGGACTTTACAGTGGAACATCGCGCTGGTACAGAACACGCCAATGCTGATGGTCTGTCAGATTTTTCCGCCTCAGTGATGAGAACTCCCAAAAGGGTGGATAGTTCTCCCCCCATTTCAGCTGGAGGGGATGAGTTAGACCTGGCACCATTGGCGTGGGTCTCCCTTCCATTTGTCGCTTTGTATCCTCTGTTTGCGCTGGTGTTAGATGCTCTGGGCGCTGTGCCCCTGCCATTCAGTGCCACAGTGCAATGCTCCCTATTGTAAACTGACTGATTACATTCTATAATCCTAATTGACCCAAGGAACATGATAGGAAAGCCGAATTTAGTGTGCCTGAGATCACAATATTAAAGTGCATCTGGTAGTGAAGATTCAACAAATGGCAACATAGAACGCGAAAATCGTACCAAGGTCCACGCCTGATACACGGATATATGGACCGAGATTAATACTTAATGCGGAGTTCCCGATAAGCAAACATTTAAGGACGAATGAACCTGAAGGACAGACATTTGATTAACATTACTAAAACTGAATTCGTGCTACAAGACTATACCATATCTGGAGATAAGCTTACGCAGATTTGGAATCTTTGGGAGAGGACCTATCGTTTAGAATTAGAATTGGACCACATAGGGCCCTGAAGAAGTCTATATGTCAAAGACTGGCTAAAACGAAACACGTGTTGGCTGTTTGAAAGTGTTATTCTGAAAAAAGAAGAACCAAGAATAAAGAAAAGAAATCTGAAGAACAAAAGAATACTAATTGTGGACTATAATTAATTATTGGTGTGCTTGGTGGAACATTTGCAATTTTGGTAGTGAAGATTATTTCTATAATCTGTGGCTAAAAATACCACTTTTAGAAAGCGGGTATTTTCTTGCCTAAGCCTTTCAGTGTGCTCTGCTGTTGTGTGTATTGGCTGTCTGGTTTTGGAGGGACAGAGCAGACTGAGCCCGACCTGGATGAATAGAGATCTGCAGCTGGAGTATGGAGAGGTGTGACCCTTTGATCTGAACACGGCTGTGCCTGGCAAGGTGAATAATGGCTCCACCTCCCACTGTGCATCTGATGGCAGACCCCCCCCCCCCCCCCCCCTCCTGAAAGGCAGGATGCAGCCTTGTAAACAAAGTGCTCCAGGACAACACCAAACTGGTTCTGGCAGGGTTTAGTGATTTGTGACTTTTTGAGAACAAAGACTTTTGGGGTATAAAGATCTGTGCTAAAACCCCTACACGGTGTGTTACTTCGGATGTCAAGATGAACCTCTGTCCGTGTAACTAGAGGGAAAGGACTTTGAAAGTTTCATCCATCTTGCTGAAGCAACTACCCAAAGGCCTGATTTGAGCTTGCCTCCTGCTGAAGTCTCAGGGACATTAGACTTCACCCATCAGCCGCCTGGATTCCTATTTGAGGGGGATTCTACTCGCAGGTGAGGCCTCTGTTGAGAATTCCAGAGCCTCTGGTTCGACTGCAGGGAACGCGGGCTGAAAGTCATAGTTATCGCTATTGTGGGCCGCCATAGCCGAGGAGCTGTTGTCGCTGAGAGCCTCCGAAACAAAGAGCGGTTTACTTGTCCACTTTAGAGCATTTTCTGCTGAGCTCGGCAGTTGAACCCAGATCAATATTCAAAATATATTCCTGTTCACTTCTTTTTCTTCCTGTGCCTGTTAAAAAAAACAAGCACTGGCGTTGCCAATAGGTCTCGCAGTAGGAAAGTTAGAGCTATTGGTTTTCTAAATGACATTTAATTTTTTTGTTTTGTGATTTACAATGCCCATACTTTTAACTTTTCGCATTAGGAAAGTTTGAGCGATTGGTATTGTAAATGACACTTTTTTTTATTTATGTGTTGGTTTTGAAAATAGCAAAATTAATAGCTTTGTCAGTTACAATGTCAATAGTTTTAACTTTCACAAATGTGACACCTATAGCATTTGTAATGCAATATGTGTTGTATTTACGTGACTTACATGTATTGATATTACAAATAACAATGGCTTTTAATTTTGTTTCAATAATTAATACTTAAATAAAAGTTATTGTAATTGATAATGGCAATAGCTTAAAGTTTTGTAAATAAGTTTTGTGAAGATTATTTTCAGTGTATTTTATTGTGACGAAAATCCAAGAAAAGAAGTGAAATATTAACATTTTTTTGTGACATTTGTCAAAGCTTGAAACATTGAGAGAACATATTTGAACCAGTTGTTGTTGAATGGTTGCACAGATTGATGCTGTGGCGGCGCTGAGTGATGTTGTGGTGGCGACGAGTGATGCAGTGGGGTTCAGTGATGCTGTGGAAGAGCATAGTGATGTTGTGGTGCCCCTGAGTGATGCTGTGGTCGTGCTGAGTGATGCTGTATGCTATGTTTTGTTTTGCTATCCTATGTTTTGTTTTGTTATGCTATGGTATGTTTTGCTATCCTATGCTTTGATTTGTTATGCTATGCTGTGTTTTGTTATGCTATGTTTTGTTATGCTATGTTTTGTTGTGTTTGATATGCTATGCTATGTTTTGCTATGCTATAATATGTTGCGTTTTGTTAAGCTATGCTACGTTTTGTTGTGTTTTGCTGTGTTTTGTTATGCTATGTTTTGTTATGCTATGTTTTGTTGTGTTTGATATGCTATGCTATGTTTTGCTATGCTATAATATGTTGCGTTTTGTTAAGCTATGCTACGTTTTGTTGTGTTTTGCTGTGTTTTGTTATGCTATGTGTTTTGTTATGCTATGTTTTGTTTTGTTATGCTATGTTTTGTTTTGCTATACTATGTTTTGTTTTGCTATACTATGTTTTGTTTTGTTATGCTATGCTATGTTTTGCTATTGTATGCTTTGATTTATTATGCTATGCTATGTTATGCTATGCTGTTTTGCTATGTTATGCTATGCTATGTTTTGCTATGCTATGTTTTGCTATGCTACGCTTTGCTATGTTTTGTTATGCTATGCTATGTTTTGTTATGCTATGCTATGTTTTGTTATGCTATGCTATGTTTTGTTATGCTATGCTATGTTTTGTTGTGTTTTATTATGCTATGCTTTGTTTTGCTATGCTATGTTTTGTTATGCTATGTTTTGTTATGCTATGTTTTGTTATGCTATGTTTTGTTGTGCTATGTTTTGTTGTGCTATGCTACGTTTTGTTGTGTTTTGTTATGCTATGTTTTTTGTGTTTCGTTATGCTATACTATGTTTTGTTATGCTATGTTTTGTTATGCTATGCTATGTTTTGTTTTGCTATGCTATGTTTTGCTACCCTGGGGTGTGGTTGTGTGTTTGTGGGGTTGTGTGTGTGGGGTTGTGTGTGTGTGGTTGTGTGTGTGTGGTTGTGTGTGTGTGGTTGTGCGTGTGTGGTTGTGTGTGTGTGGTTGTGCGTGTGTGGCTGTGTGTGTGTGGCTGTGTGTGTGTGGTTGTTGTGTGTGTGTGGGGGGATGTGTGTGTGGGGGGATGTGTGTGTGGGGGGATGTGTGTGTGGGGTTGTGTGTGTGTATGGGGTTGTGTGTGTGTGTGGGTTGTGTGTGTGGGTATGTGTGTGGGTATGTGTGTGTGGGTATGTGTGTGTGGGTATGTGTGTGGGTATGTGTGTGGGTATGTGTGTGGGTATGTGTGTGGGTATGTGTGTGGGTATGTGTGTGGGTATGTGTGTGGGTATGTGTGTGGGTATGTGTGTGGGTATGTGTGTGGGTATGTGTGTGGGTATGTGTGTGGGTATGTGTGTGGGTATGTGTGTGGGTATGTGTGTGGGTATGTGTGTGGGTATGTGTGTGGGTATGTGTGTGGGTATGTGTGTGGGTATGTGTGTGGGTATGTGTGTGGGTATGTGTGTGGGTATGTGTGTGGGTATGTGTGTGGGTATGTGTGTGGGTATGTGTGTGGGTATGTGTCTGTGGTTGTGTGTGTGGTTGTGTGTGTGTGTGGCAAAACCATGCACAAATTGTTTAAACAAAAGGTAAGCCACTCACCTCTGTCTCCTACCTGTAATCCATTCCACGGGCAAACATTTCTTTATTTAAAACCACCTTTTAGCTAAGTAAAATACTTTAATCTTGAGAGCCACTGGACATTGCACTATTAATTATCGACCAGGTATTGCTTTATATACATTCAAATGAGTTGAAAAGTGTGAGGAGCCACGGCACATTATTGGCTGCACCCCACAGCTGCCGGAAGGAAGGAAGTAGGGCTTTGGAAAGAAACAGATGTGATGAGTTTCACCTCGGCAGCTGTCTGTGGACAATTAAAGGAGACCCCGCGGCTTTCACAGAGCGGAAGACTGTCCGGTCTGCAGAAAGAGGTTTTACGACAACTTGCCTTTGATCCTGCAGTTTTATCACAGAGGAATCTGCCGTGGGGACACAACAGGCGGTGACTTTAGAAGTTAAGCTGCTCCCTCCCGTTGGGAGCCGGGAGCCTAGCGTATGGGCACTGAATGGCAGCAAAGTGGGGCTGAGACATCTGGAGGCCTGCACGAAGCCCCCACAACATTGCTGTCCATGTTAAATACACTCATGGCGGACCGCGACGCAGTTGCTATTGTCCACTTGGGAGGTGGAGGTGACCCCTTTGTCTATGCTGTGCCCACTGTCTGTCCCAGTAACACTTGTGCAGTGAGCCAACGGGAAGAAGAGGGCAGCCAGCATGTAAAAATAGCCCTGAAAATGTAATAGAATTATGTGTCTGGCTCCCTGTGGCTCTGAAAGCCACTGCAAAGACGGCTTCTATTCAGAGAAGTGGCGATGGACCTGGGGAGTTGACAAATTTGTAGGGGAGTGGGAAGTTGAGTGTACTCAACTGCAAAACAAGTCATTTTTCAGAACACTGCTACAATGTTTTAAGTATTATAAAAAGGAGGAGTGTGTTTTCAACAAAAGAGGCATGTTTTCTGAACCTCACTAAGATTAAAAACAAGTATTAAGCAAAGAACTGTGAAAGCTGAACACCGTTCTGTTATCTTTCACAGGCATTAAATAAAACCAAGCGCACACACAAACAACTGTAAAAGATGAAGACAATTCGGGCATGCGTGTCTGATGTTGGCTGCGCTGTCAGAACGCCTGTCATTAGCACATGCCTTGGCGACATAAAGGAGGTAAATAAAGCCATATGACTGACGCTCTTTATTTCTGTCAGCCTACTTTGTTGTGCCACTGTGCATATTTCGTGATCACAAATACTGCCCGTGCCTGTCAGCGGGCGGCTGGGACATATGGATGCACGTAATGCATTCATGAAATATTTCCCAAACCTACCTTCAGGTCGAGTTTGCGCTATATAAAATGCGTAAGAGCAATTTCCATATGCATTAAGTAGGTGTAACGGGTAATTTCCTGCCAAAACATTTATTTGTGGTATTCATTCAAAAAATTTAGTCTGCATTTGTTGGGAACGTTATGGCACCGGTACAAACAAAGCCACGGAATAACTGTGTGATCGCTGGCAGTTATGCTAAGTTAGGCCACACACAAAGTGAAGGAAGACAAATGATCACAAATCCTGCTCTTGCCAGTCAGCGGGCAGCTGGGACATGTGGCTGCAAGCGAGGGAAAGCCACCGACAGTTGATCCTGGGAATTGTTTCGGCCTTTCATCAACGTAAATGTAGGTGGCGCCAGTTAGAATGAAGGAATGGCTCTGCAGGATATCGAGACCTGTGTTTAGGCCACAGTGTGCTGTTTGAGGGGGTGGGGAGGGGTGTTAGCAATAAGAGTAATGCTAAATCGCTAAAGGAGGAGGCAGCTGAACACATTTTTTGTTTTATTTCACCGTCCTTAAAGTAAACCAAGAGTGCACGCAAAGAACTGTGAAAGATGAAGACAATTCGGGCGCCCTTAAAGAAAACAAACACGCACACACAAAAGAGGTAACCAGTCACGGCGGTGGAAAAGGGGTGCGGGGAGGTAGTGCTGCAGTGATCGGGGAAAGGCTCGCGATAGAAGGGAGAGCCCGTGCTGGGAGACGGGCGAGGCATGGAAAGCAAACCACTGAGGAGGGCAGGTGAAGTGCGGCCGGGGAAGGAGGCTAGCCAGTGCTGTGGGTGGCTGGAGGGACAGTCGAGGTGAAGGAGAGGGAAAGGGGCGGCCACAAAAAGGGAAGGGTTGCAGTGCTGAAAGTGTGGCTTGATCCCGGGGAAGAGGCCGTAAGAGTGAGAAGAGGGAGTGCCAGTGTTATTGTGTATCGGGGGCGTTGTAGAGGGAGTGAAGGACTATGTATTTGTGCTGTTTGTTATAGCGCCAATCTTCACCCAAATGTGATACAGCGCTTTACATATGATGATTGAGTACCAGGAGGCCCCAGAGAGTCCGTGGTGCAGGACGATAAAAGTGGGACAGTATAGAGTCAGTGAAAAGGGGAGAAAAAGTGATGCCTGGGAGACGGGCGAGGCATGGAAATGGAAAGGCAGGGGAGGGGGGAGGAGAAATGCGACACGGCGGGCAGGGGAGGGGGAGGAGCGGCCTTTGAAGCGCACTTTACACGGCCGGCCGGCAGTGAAACTGAAAGCACGGCCGGCCGGCCGTGAAAGCCTTTGATGACGCAGCAGGGGGAACAGACGGCGAGAGGGTGTGAAAGCAGCAGGGGCAGGCAGGCGGCTGGGGGCATGTGCACGCGCTTTTAAGCGCATGCGCATTAAGCTTGTATTTCACGGGCACTGCAAGGAATCGCCACGATTCCTTGCAAGTTGGTTAAAGACTGTTTAAGCCCCAATAGTCTCGCAAGCTCGATGCGCATGCGCATCGACAGGCGAGACCTAAAAAAGCGCTCGCCATGACACAGAGTTTTCTCTTTTTGAGCCGTCCCACTTGGACGGCCTGGCCAGGCTTGTTATCTTTATGGAGCCATGTGTTTGGACCCATAAAGAAAACAAACCTTTTATGCCAGCAGTAAGTCAGGGCAGCCAGTCTAAGAGGGACGGCTCAAAAAGAGAAAAAGAGTACGTAACAAAGAGCTCTTTCCCAATGGCTGGCTACCGTTTAGCCTAAACGGTGACGCCGGCCAATGGGAAACAGGGGCGGGGCTTAAAGCCCGCTAGTCACAGCTACTCAAGATCATAAGATCTTGCCAGCGAGACTGTGCATGGAACAAGAGTTAAGTTGCCCTTCTTGACTTCCAGAAAGATAGAAAAAACTTTCAAAAAAATACAAGTAACTTCACGAGAGTGAGCCAGAGAAGAAAGCTCTCAAAGACTCGGTTAGCAATTAAAATGAACAAATGTATTTTCGGTATTAGCCATGTAAAAGTAGTCTGCTTAGTGTTAAGTTTCTTGGAACCATTGTGTTTAATTTATTGATGGGGTTCTTTGTAATATAAGGGCGAGCAGAGTGTGATGTATTTGTCATTTAAGTTCCACAATGGTTGGAGCAGGTTTCGTTTGCAATGGTTCCCGCCTTGAGTTTTGTTTGTTTGTTTCTTTGTTTCTTTGTTGTTTTTCAAAAAACAAAATCATGATATCCTTATTTTATCCTGTGTTGCAGTGCCTTTACTCCTGTATGTAGCCGGGCCTCTGGGTCATCGACTGTTGCCTTCTGATGTTCTAACATGCTTCCTCCACTCTAGCGGCCGGCCCCGGTGGTTGTAGGCCCATACTTGTACCATATTTGCATTGCACAATAAAGTTGTTTTTTTTTTTAAATAAAAAAAATAATAAGTTCCACAATGGAACATTAGATGCAGAACAAGAGGCAAAGAATCTTTTAAGTGGGAGTTCTCGAACAGTTGCTCCCGAGCGGTTGATGGATGAGGTGTATATTAATAAGAACTAAGGGCTCTAGAGCTCAGGGACCTCCCCCTGGAGCCACAGGTAGAGAGTATACTTCTTTCCGAAAAACTCATCACACAGAGAGGGAGAGGAGAGAGCCGCACCACCCCAGATCCACAAGGGCAGAGGCCCTAGCTACAGTAAGCACCTATGAATATTAGTACTCAACACTCACTCCAGAAGCACTGGCTCGAGTTCTTCACCCTCCTGCAAGAAGACTCTCCAGACATCCTAGCAGTCACTGAAACGTGGCTTGACTGTGACTCAGGGCCGAACATAGTCGCAGCACTACCCTCAGGTATGACGCCTTATGGCATAATAGGATGGAAGGGAAAAGAGGAGGGGGTGGCGATACTTTTTAATAAACAGCTAACAATAGAAAAATTGGCTGGAGAAAATCTGGTAGGAGCAGAAATCTTTGTGGCCAAAGCATGAACCAACACTTCATGTATGGCAATAATGGTAGTGTACCGCCCCCCGCAAGCGTCCCCCCCCGGTTCATTGCACACCTTACCGAAACATTTTAGAATCAAACCCCTCCTTCCCAAGGCGAGACCATGAGTCTCTGCTCCACATTGCGACGAGCATTGGGTCAGGCTGAACCGCAGACCCTTGCCCACCAAGGATATGCAAGCTAGCCTTCCCTGCGATTGAAGGAGCAGTCCTCACCCTGATCAATCTTTCGCTGGACACAGGGAAGGTCCACAGGAATGTTAAAGAAACCATAATAATCCCCCTACTCAAAAAGTGTGAGCTATTGGTATTGTGTGTGGGGGTGAGAGGGTGTGTGGGGGTGAGAGGGTGTGTGGGGGTGAGTGGGGGTGAGTGGGGGTGAGTGGGGGTGAGTGGGGGTGAGTGGGGGTGAGTGGGGGTGAGCGGGGGTGAGCGGGGGTGAGTGGGGGTGAGCGGGGGTGAGTGGGGGTGAGTGGGGGTGAGTGGGGGTGAGTGGGGGTGAGTGGGGGTGAGCGGGGGTGAGCGGGGGTGAGGGTGGGTGGGGGTGAGGGTGGGTGGGGGTGAGGGTGGGTGGGGGTGAGGGTGGGTGAGGGTGAGTAGGGGTGAGGGTGGGTGAGGGTGAGTAGGGGTGAGGGGGGTAAGAGGGGTGGGGGTGAGGGGGGTGAGGGGGTGAGGGGGGTGAGGGTGAGGGGGGTGAGGGTGAGTGAGGGTGAGGGGGGTGAGGGTGAGTGAGGGTGCGTGGGGTGAGGGTGAGTGGGGGTGAGGGTGAGTGGGGGTGAGGGTGGGTGAGGGTGAGTGAGGGTGAGGGTGAGTGGGGGTGAGGGTGAGTGGGGGTGAGGGTGAGTGGGGGTGGGGGTGAGGGTGAGTGGGGGTGAGGGTGACGGGTGTCACAATTCGCTCCCTGTGCTCTCGTGCCCACCACCAGGGGGCCAAATTGTGGGGCGTTCCAGTGTTCTAATATGCCTCCAGACACTCACCTGTATGCATATCCTGACTTCCATGCATTTGGACACTTACTGGGAATTGACATCCATTCCCAATCCATGCCGGGTTTTGTGAAAGCCAGCCTGCTTAGACTTAAAGCCAGCCTACTCATGCCTGAAACTCCATTACCCAGAATTCCCTGCTCACTGCTTTGTCTCCACCCCTGCAGGCCAAGGATGGGTGGAGGAATTCAGCACACCTGTGGCTGGCTGCTGCTAGCCTGCTCACACCAGCTGCATGTGATTACTGTGAGCTCTTTTAAGCCCCAGCTCCCTTCAGGCAAAGGTTGGTCATTGTAGCTGTTTACCGGTGAGACCGATCCTTGTTTCCAGTGCTTCCTGAGCTTTTCTAGGTCTCACGACCTATCGATGCGCGCAAGCGCATCGAGCGGAGCGAGAATTCAAGTAGCCAAAATCCTCATGAAACCAGCTTTTTGCTGGCGTTTTCATGAAGTTCACGTGAACCACGTGATCAAACACGAACGCGCATCAGCCTCCCTCCCTCCTAATTGCATTTGCCGCACAGCACATCAAAGGGCTTCGCCCAGCGTGCGCTCTGCGGCTTCTCCTCCACTAATTATTCTTGGATGGCCGGCCGGCACACAGCCTTCCTTGCATTTCTCCTCCCCCTCCCCAGCCAGCTTCCCCCAGGCCGTGTTCCCTCATCCCTCGCACCCCATCCTCCTTCAGGCCCCCACCATTTGCTTCCATTTGCTTTTGCTTGTTTACAGACTGTAGGCTTGGGGTGGAAAGACACCGAGACAGACATGCACGCAGCTCACAGTGCCCTACTTTCAAAGCTCTCTGGCGTCATGATTAAACGGTTCTGCTAGGACATTGTTTACATTCGGCAACATACAAATCTGCTTTTCTTGTGAATTTTTTAGTCCAAGAAGCACTAGAATGTAACTTTAAACCCAATGCTGCTCGCGGCAGCGACTGTGTCGCTTTCTCTGCAAAACGTGAATAATGCAGATTGAGCAAACCTGGCCGCCTTGAGCAGAAGGTGGAACACACTGCACTGCACTGCAATGCGCAAGTGAGCTGTGTCGAACTCCTGCACACCTACATGTCTAGCTCCAGCACCGACCCCCGGGCCTCATACAGCCTACTGCACTGCTAACACAAGAAGAAGGCATGCTCTATTCCCACAGCGTGCTTTTATCCTCCCGAAAGATGCGAGACCCATTCCCCCGTTCTTGCACATCCCAATCTGTACGTGTCAACACATGGAAACTCTTGTAGAGATCTAAAACACCGACAAAAATACACTCTCCAATTAACTTCCTAACAAACTAAATTGGAGCGCTGGGAAACTCTAGATCGTATGCAGCTGCATTGGGTCCACACACTTTTACCTCGACTTACAACAGCTGAACCACCAATGTACAAGCATGGCCTCAGTGACTCAATCGTTTACAGCCCGTTTCTAAAGCACTTCGGGGCGGACGTCCGGTGGCGCACGGAAAAGACGTCACCCAAGAACGGAAGTAACGTCACCTGCCTGCGACGATATTTTTAGCAACACCCAAGGATCGAAGAGGTACACGAAATAGGAGAATGAATGCTCTTCTTTACCCTATTCAAATGCATTATTCAGCAAGTAACAACTTGAAGGTCTCGCGTTCAGTCCCAGTTTCTGAATTGCTTTGAAGTAAAAGCGTGGTCTGCGAAACAGTTGTTTTCAGAAATGGTGGGCTTACCTATTATTTCAATCAGCAGCAGTCTCGTTTAAATGTGCCCTGATTCTGAGCATGCTTTTGGAGATGAGCACAATTACGCTTTATTTTACCTAAAACCAGCAATGGTTGTATGTTCTAGGGTTTGTAATAGACATCCACGCTTTTCTCCATAACACCATGTACACATTTCCCTTTTCATCACATCTGAACCTTCGCTCATTGAAAATGTATGCGTTCCATTTCCGTGCTCCTAATGTTCATCAACAACAGCTGACTTGTAGTTTCTTTTTATTCTGATGGTTAATGCCTCTCTCTCTTACGTTTTGGCCTTTCTGGTCTGTATATCATTGCGCTCCAGTCCCTTCGGGTCAAGTTCTCCATAAAACTGAAAAAAAAAATACCGTCATAATCGTCCTACCTGAGACTGCTAGCCTCTCTGATAGCAAGAGGGTATGTTTTTTTAGGTCGAGCCTGTATTTTAGGTCGAGCTTCGATTTGTCTTTTTTTTTGCCCTTGCTTATGCATTCTAGTGATCGTGTGTTTTTTTTAAACTTTGTGCAGGCTTTAAAAAATAAACGTTTTGACTTGTGTTTAATCTTTATCAGCAAACTCTTATGTTTTCTTTGGCGCCGTGTTTTTGCTTCACAATATCCTTGGTGCAACAAGGATATTGTACAGCAAAACTAAATACTTATAAGGTCCTACAAGCGAGACCTATTGGCAATGCCAATGCTAGCCTATCCTTGTTTCCAGAGTTCCTGTGCTGCAGCAGTTTCCCTTGTCCCTGAAATAGCACTGCCTGCAGTGCTACCTTGATTCTTGAGCTTTAGCTCAATTCTAGTTCCTGCTCCTGAGTCCCAGCATTTCTTGTTTCCTGAGCTGCAGCTCTTTCCTGTTTCCTTGAACCAGTACTACCTGCAGTGCTACCTTGACTCCTGAAGCTTTAGTAATTTCCCTGTTCCTGAACTAGCACTGCCTGCAGTGCTACCTTGACTCCTGAAGCTTTGGTAATTCCCTGTTCCTGAACTGGCACTGTCTACACTGCTGCCTTGACTCCTGAGCCTTAGCTCACTTCTTGTTCCTGCCCCAGCAATGCCTTCTATGCTACTTTGTTTTCTTGATTCCTTAACCTGCACTATTCTAGTATACCCTTGTAGCCTCCCCTTCTGTATATCCGTTTCCAGTCCCTGCCTTGCTTCCCATTTCCTTGGTTCCAGTTCTAGTTTGCTGCCTTTCTATTCTGCTGTCTTACTTCTGTTACCTTGTATGTTTGTTACCTGCTTTCTGCCAAGTGTGCCCCGTCATTTCCTTCCTTTCCTGTTAAGCACTCCTCCTTGCTAGCTCCTTGTCTATTGTGCTTGTGTTTAGTTCTACCCCTTTGCTGTTACTGCCTTGCGCGTTCCTGTTTGATCGCCATTATCCATGGGCTCAGCTGACTACCTAGGTGGTGTTTCTTGTTCACTGAGTTTTGTATTTGAGTTACATTTATAACATCACTATAGGTATAAGCTCCACAGACCCTGCCTTTGCATGCATATCCTACATGTGGGTATTTGCAGTCAGTATCTGTAACAGCAATTGCGGGTAAGAAACTTACTGAGCTTCAGTCTTACCATGTGGTGCTCCTGAGTGCTTTACCACACACCCCCCTTTATTGTTAATGTTGTATTATATATATATGTCTTGCACGTCCGTCCTGGATGTAGTTAGTCTGAATGCTAAATTGCCTTGTGAATGCCCTTCTTTTCTGAGTCTTACCTATCTTGTTCAGTTGTACAGGCTTCCCCTTTGGATCCCTTTTTCTCCTCTGACTCCCTGTATGATCCTGGGCAGCACTGTACTCCTCCTTTCTGTGTACGTCTTCTACCCAGTTCCCCGTCATTGTCCAAGTCCCTGACTGTGTTCCCCACATAGCCCCGGACAGTCCCTGACGACGGGGGTGAGGGTGCGCTCGGCCTAATGGATGAGAGGGGGGCTTATGGATAGCAGAAAGGTTACTTATTTCAGAAGAGTGAAACAAGGCCATTGTTCCTGTTGGTGTGATGGGCTAATGAAGGAAACAAGTGAATCTTGTGGGGTTTTCCAAACCCAGCACGAGCAACAAGTCCACATATGTCTATCCACACAAAGTGTTGTGGCTTACATCAAGCTGTAGGCCTTGGCCCAATGGACAATGAAGAGAGGGCACAGGTAGATATAAAAAAACGAAGTTGTCCTCATGGTGTCAAATGAACCTTGTGGTCTTCTCTGCACCTCAGCACCAGCAGCAAGACCACACATTATTATGTTACCTCTGCTGAAAGCACCTTGGCTCTTATCAAGCTGAGGGCTTCGATCTAATGGACAGTGAATGGGGTGCAGAAGGTTAAAAACAAGAGTTTGTCCTGATGGTGTCAGTGGCACATGCAGGAAACAAGTCAACCTTGTGGGCTTCTCTGCACCAAGTCCACATCTGACTTCATTCTTCTGCAGAAAGCCCCATGGCTCTTATGTTGAAGGCCTAGGTCCAAAGGACAGTGCAGAGGGGGTACAGGAAGTTAATAAACGAAAGTGAAGCATGTGGTTTCTCTGCACCCAGACACCAGCAGCAAGTCCAAATATGTCTCCGTTCTTCTACAGCAAGCCCATTGGCTCCGCTCAAGTTAAAGGCCTTGGCCTAATGGACAGGGAAGAGGGGGGCCGGAACGTAAAAAAGGGGATTTTTTTCCTGATGGTGTGATGGACACAAAGAAAAGCAAATCACACAATTCTCTGCGCAAAGTCCACATTTGACTTCAATCTTCTGCAGACCAAGACCCAAGACCTCTCAAATCTATTTGAAGGTCTTGGCCTAATGAACAGTGCCGAGACAGTTCAAAGGTTACTTATTGTCAATATATATATATATATATATATATATATATATATATATATATATATATATATATATATATATATATATCACGTCCAAGCCGTGCTTCTCCAACTTGCCGACAACACAGCAGAAACGGACACGAACCCGGGTTCTATAACAAGTGGAGTAATGTGAGTAGAGCACAGAGAATAGCCCTGAATGATTTACAGAATGACAATTCTATTTTGATCAAGTAGTCCGACAAGGGCGGAAATGTAGTTATTCTGTCCAAAAGTGATTACATCAATGAAGGGCTTAGACAACTGAGTGAAACCGATAAATACGAAAGAAGCAACAGGATGGAGTATGAACATGCAGTTAGATCATCTGGTATACAGTTACTGGAGTGGAAAAGATTGGGGCTGATTGAGGACAGTGAATATAATTTTTTAGAGTGTAAATTCCCTAAGCTTCCAGCACTATACCTACTACCCAAAATACATAAAGAGCCACTTAAGCCACCAGGGAGACCCATCGTGTCATCGAGAGGGAGTTTTTTGGAAAACATGTCTAGATATGTATATTTTTTCCTTAAGGGTTGGGTCCAAAAACTCCCCTCATTTGTGAAGGACACTGGGGATTTTCTGCGTAAATTAGAGAAAACAGTATGGTATGACGAATATTCCCTGTTGACTATGGACGTGTCTAGCCTGCACACATGTATACCTCAAGACAAAGGAGTAGAAGCGTGCAGACATTTTTTGGAGAATAGGTCAGCCTCCTACACTGCCCACACAAAAATGCTGTTGGAAATGATAGCCGTTTGTCTCAAACAGAACTACTTCCTCTTCGATAATAAATCTATCATCAAATCCTTGGAACCTCTATGGGGACCTGCTTTGCGCCATCTTTTGCAGGTCTCTATATGGGGTTATGGGAAGAGGAAGTAGTCAGTCAACTCACACCTTTCAATGAAAAAGTTCAGATGTACATTAGGTATATAGATGATATCTTTTGTATATGGAGTGGGACAGAAGAAGGAGCCAAAGAGTTTGTGCAAACATTGAACACGAACAATTTTAATCTACACTTGACCCACAACTGGTCCAAAACCACTATTGAATTTCTGGATCTTAAAGTATTCATAGAAAATGGCAGAATTGAGAGCAGTCTCTTTAGGAAGAGTACCGCAGGCAACAGTTTGCTGTGTGCTGACAGCTGCCATTCTAATGCGCTCATCCAGAGTATTCCGCTGGGTGAGCTCCTGAGAGCGAAGCGTAACTGCAGTACAAAGGTCAAATTCGAAAAAGAATGCGAAGCTATGACTGAACGTTTTTTACAACGTGGTTATACTCGCAAAACCATCAATAAAGCCTTGAAAGAAGCAGCATCACGTTCCAGAGAATCATTGCTGATTGAGAAGATCTCAGAAAGCGATGAACATAAAAACAGGGACAATCAGAGTTTGCGATTTATAACAACATTCAGCAAACAAACTCATGCGGTACGAAAATGCTTGATCAAATTTTGTCCGGTCCTTAGAACGGACAAGGATTTGATTGACTGTATAGGACAGAATCCACAGATGACATACAAGAGAGCTAGATCTCTGAGAGATACTCTCTGTAGAGCAGTAGAAACCAACAAAACAGGGATCCCAGGAGTACAAGGTTTCTACACCTGCAGAAGCTGTAAAGCCTGCAAAAACAGCAGGAACAAGAAGGAATGTATCCTTTCATCAGTGAGGTATGTTATGTTATGTTATATTGAGTTTGTATAGCGCACGGCTACTCTGAAAGAGTGTCCCGGCGCTTTCCACAGGCAGCTCGGTGTAGAATGACACAACAAGGAACAACAGATACAAAGAAAGAAAAGAAAAACCCACCAGAAAAAGCCTAAAAAGCCAGGTCTTCAGGCTCTTCCTGAACTGAAGCAGATTGGAGGTGCTGTGTAGCGCCAGCGAGTTCCACAACTGGGGAGCCTTGAAGCTGAAGGAGCGCCCCCCAGTGCGGGCCTTCCTCACACGCGGGACCACGGCATTAAAGAGAGATTCGGACCGCAGTGAGCGGGCTGGGCGATATAAGGCCAATCTTCGCTGCAGGTATCCAGCACCTAAACCAAACAATGCTTTGTGCATCAGCGTCAGGGATTTAAACATGATCCGCTTCCGGATAGGCAGCCAGTGAAGCGTATGCAGCAACCCAGAAGCTCGTGCACGCCTATGCAGGCCAAAAATGGCGCGGGCCGCAGAGTTTTGTGCCACCTGCAGGCGCTGGACCAGTAATCAGGAAGGCCAAGGAAAAGGGCGTTGGCGTAATCCAACCTGGATCCAATGAGCGCTTGCACAGTAATGCGCCTATCCTCCACAGACAGCAGTGGTAGGAACTTGCGGAGCATCTTCAGAATGCCAAAACAGGTGCCGGCCAGCCCAAGGACATGAGCTCTCAATGAAAGCTTGTTGTCCAGCTTGACACCAAGGTTTTTGGCGACCTGTGATGACTGTGCGGGAGGACACATGTCAGACGGCCACCATTCCCGCCATTCAGGGTCGGTGACACAGCCAAAGAATAAGACCTCCGACTTACTGGAGTTGGCCTTCAAACTGTTCCGCTGGAACCAGTGGAAGACCATTCCCAGACAGCCCCGAATACTCTCTCCATCAAATGCCTGGTCTTTACCGCATGTGAAGAGGAGTTGCGTGTCGTCGGCGTAGGACACGATCTGGGCCCCATAGGCCTCCACCGCAGCCGCCAAAGGGGACATGAAGATGTTAAACAACGACGGGCTCAACACAGAACCCTGTGGAACCCCGACTCCCAATGGCGGCATCTCGGCGGAGCTCTGGGAAACCCAGATCGTCTGGCGGCGGCCTTCAAGAAAAGATGTAAACCATTTGAACACCGTCCCCCTAATGCCGATGTCATAAAGCCTGGCGAGAAGCGCCTCATGGGGGACGGTGTCAAAGGCTGCCGACAGGTCCAACATGACTAACATGGCCTTGCCGCCCACATCCAAGGTCTCCCTGATGATCTCCGAGACCTCCAACAACGCCGTTTACGTGCTGAAATTAGGACGGAATCCGGATTGGGATGGATGGAGCAGATTGTTGGCTTCCAAAAAGCTCGACAAGACGCCATGGACATGTTTCTCTGTGATCTTGGCCAGAGCCGGGAGAAGTGAAATTGGCCTATAATTGGCCAGAACCTCGGCATCAAGACCAGGCTTTTTCAGGAGGGGGGATTACCATCGCCCTTTTCCAGGTGCGTGGGACACTCCCCTCCCTCAAGGAGGCATTGAGGATAGGGTTGACCAGGGGGTTCACCACCGCCGCCATCCCGGCCAAAAATTTGGCAGGGCAGGGGTCTAGTGGCGAGCCTGATTTAAGACTGGCCAACAGCACCCGGGACGCATCGCTGGAAAGTCTGACAGCACAGCGACAGGCATGGACGGTAACCCATGTCCCGCCCCGGGGCCGCAGCAACCCTCCTCCGAGCTCTCCAAGAAGGAGGCCTGAATCGCCTTGATCTTGTTGGTAAAAAAACTGGCGAGATCACACGCCCACGCATCCGATGATACTGGCGGGGGTGAGTAGGAGCTAGGGGTCGTGAACTCCTTCACAATGGTGAAGATCTCCTTACAGGAGTTCGTCGACGCCTCAATCCTCCTAGCAAGATATTCTTTCTTAGCACCTAGGATATCCCGGTGATATGCCTTCACAACCGCCCTATAGGCAATTTTAGCCTCCCCGTCGTACTGAAGGCGCCAGGCCCGCTCAGCAACCTTACATTGGCTGCGAGCCACACGCAGCGCCTCCGTGAACCACGGTGCAGATTGCCGTATTACCGTGGAGCGGGGGCTGCCTTAGGGGCAAGATCCTCCAACCTTTCAGTCAACCACAGCTGCAAAGCCTCCGTGTCTCTTTCCAGATCCCCCGAGAGGTGGCAGGGATGTTCCGTGAGCGCCTGCTCCAACATATCAGGCGTCACTCTGTGCAACGCTCTCGAGGCTGGTCTAGGCAGCGTGGGGGCGCTGTTGTCCGGCCGCCCATTCTCCAGCACGGAGAACCTAATCAGCCTATGGTCCGTCCAGAGCACCGGCAGGGTTTCGATATCAGCAATCGGGACTGACGAAAACACTTGATCGAGGGTGTGCCCCTTTCTCATGTGTAGGACCCGACACAAACGGTGCGAGGCCCAACGGGGATGTAATGTCCAGCAGTTTAATAGCATCCGGGTCATCTATCACGTCAAGGTGGACATTGAAGTCGCCTGCTACCACACAATGCTGTGTAGATAGCACCAACTCGGAGATAGCTATCTACAAGTCCTCCAAGAAAGAGCCCATGGGGCCTGGTGGCCTGTAAACCAGCAGCCCCTTAAACGCTTGGCCCGGGGATAATCTAAGTGTAAAGGCAAGAGACTCAGAGCCCCCGATGGGATTCAAGGGGAGAACCGAGCAGGAGACGTTCTTCATCACCACCACAGCTACTCCGCCACCCCTTCCCTTAGCTTTGTCCTGCCGGAAAATGTTATACGCCGGTGGAATGGCAGAGAAAATGTCCGGATTGGACGCCTCTCCCAACCAGGTTTCGGTCAGAAGAAGACATAAGGGATTTTCCCTAACAAGGAGATCAAGTATGTGCTGGGCATGGCTACCTACTGACCTCGTATTGAGCAGCAGGCATAGATGTTTAACACGAGCCTCAACTAGCCTATGGGCGTTGGCTGGTGTCCAAGTAGGCGACCAGCCGCAGCCCGGGCAGCGCCGTTTACCCTTGAAGCGCCCCGGGAAGACCACGCGATAGGAGCAGGAATAGGTCTGCATTGCGCGCAGCGTCGCCAAGGTGTAACAAATCATCCTCACCCACGCCTGACCGGACCGTAGTCTACCGCCGCCCCGGCGCCTCCGGAACGCTGACGGGCGCAGACGGGCAGACTCTGGCTCGACTCAGGCGCGAGTCAGGCGCTTCCGCTGCGCGTCAACCGCTGCGCGGGTATTGTGAGCTATAAATAGAGGCTCACCTGATGTGGAAACCGAGCACTAGAGTGCTCAGGCAAGTAACAGGATCAAAATCTCAATCACCCCCTAGATGGCGGCGAAGCGCCTCGAGTGGCTGTAAGATAGGGAAGTAATCTGCTCTACAAGCGGTGGGGGGCACAATTAAAATGCAAGTATGAGGGCGCGATGGTAAATGTTAAAATCAGGGGCTAACAAACGCAAATATAACAGAGATGCCAAAAACAGGATTAATTAAAAATGCGATAGCGCTGCACACCTAGTTACACACTAGTGCTGACGCGCGATTTAAAACATCATACACCTTTCCCCAAGTCTCACCGCCGTAGCCCCGTAGCTCCTCCGTATTCCCAGCTCAGCGTCTGACGCTTGCTTCGGGGAGGGCCGCTTTGCCAGAGACAAGGTGGTCGGCATAAGCAGGACCTCGGGCGCCGCAGGACCTCGAGCGCCGCACTTTTGAAGATATTGACGGCGTCCTGCACAGCGTCCTGCTCGCTAGTTGCTTCAGCTGCAACTGCTCTCTCTGCTCGACAGTTCTCTGCTGCCCTCTACTGTCGGTCTGCCTCCTTCAGGGACAGAGCACCTGCGACGCCTGCAGGTATTTCTGCCACTAGTGAAGTAGTCCATACATCATCAAAAAACACACCACATGCAATACAGAGTATGCGGTGTATGCATTGTTCTGCCCTTGTGGTCTGGCCTACACGGGCAGTACTATTCACAAGGCCAAAATACGGATCCTAGAGCACTTACGTGCAATAAAGAACTTAGATAAAGCATACCCCATAGCTCGCCACTTTCACAGCCATCATGAACAAAACACCAACCTTCTCAGTTTTGCCGTCTTAGATTGTGTCAAGGCAGACGTAAGAGGAGGTAACAGACTGAAAGAACTCCGCAGACTGGAGTCTAAGCTGATTATACAGTACAGGACGCTTACCCCGCTAGGCCACAATCATGATGAGGAGCTAGCAGTACATCTTGGGTAGTAGCAGTACCTTCTGATTATACACTAACAAGCCTTCCGTAGTTGTACCAGAATTGTAAATGAGGCCGCAGAGCTAATGTTTGTTTTTATTCTTTTTTGATTTTGCTGTATTTTATTTTGATGATTCTCGGATAGAGAGATGACACGTTGTTATTATTTTTTGTTTTTTAGATGCGAACCGCCTTACGCTGAAGACACGAACAGAGTGTATTCCACCATGCACGCTGCTATAGTCCTATTATGGCCCTAGATGATTTTCGTGCAATATGCCCACTTGGGCTGTATTTGTGAATTACCATTTAATTAATTAATTTTCTGTACTGAGAGGGGAACTGTTTTGTCACATGCCCACTAGGGCTTTAAACTATGATTCAGTGATTAATTTCACATACGAGATGTTAAGCAACTCGACATTCTTCAGTTTTACCGTGTTTTACAGTGGCTCCCTTCAGTCTAGCTTTCGACAATCGCATTAGGCTAATCAGCACGAACGAATCTAATTTTTTCATTTTTTATTTATGAATAGGTCTACACAAGTGTAAATAACAGCAAGTAGATTGTTAATGCGGTTCTTGTATGTCTACACTATTGCACTGATTATTTACGTGTTCTATCGTTTATTTTATTTAATAGATGTTTAGTTTCACGTAGACACTTTGTATCAACTAGCTGTTGAGTCTGTTTTCACTTACACTTTATGTCACGTGTTATTTAAAAACCTATGCAGCATGAGATCAAACACTCATGACTAAGGTGCGTCTGCACTGAAACGCGTCGGGTGTATTCTTGCGTGTAAGACCATGATTTAATAAATCTTCGTCTGCTGCTCAAAGAACCCGGGTTCGTGTCCGTTTCTGCTGTGTTGTTGGCAAGTTGGAGAAGCACGGCTTGGGTGTGTTATGGTGAGGCTACCTGCCTCGTAACGGACCGCTTTCGTCAAAGCGGCTGGGAAAGGGCGTTGCGAGCGTTGCTCGCTTTTGTGACTTTGAGAGATATATATATATATATATATATATATATATATATATATATATATATATATATATATATATATACATACATACATACATATACATATACATACACACATCTATAGTTTTACAATCTTATGGTTTCCAGAGAAGATGCAGATTTGCATGCTGGGAAATTGGTGGTGTGCTAGGATGCCATATTAATAACTAGAAAGGGGCAATAGGACACATGTAAAGTCCGTTTAAAGGATCATTTGTCCTGATGAGGTCATGGATACCTGAAGGAAACAAGTGAAATGTGTTGACATCTCTGCGCCAAGTCCACATTCGACTTCCAAAGCTACGCAGAAAGGGCCTTGGCTCAGAGCTCCCGGAAGTGTCGGCCTGATGGCCAGTGAAGAAGTGTCGTAGGAACACTCCGAGCGTTACTTAAAGCGGAGGAGTTAAAAAACGCCCATGGGTGGGGTGGGGGGGGGGTAAGAGTGTGGCGGGCAGCCGGAAAGATGTCTGCTGATTGGGAATTCAGGAAATACAGTCCCCAGAAGCAACCTTGCGTGAAATCCTGATTTTCTTTCCTTTTCCAAACTGAAAGGTCCGTTCAGCCGTAAAAAAAGAAAAGTTGTTTTGCCAGCTTCATTAGTGTTCACCTAATTAGCTGTAAAGCTGATGGATTCCTGACAGCATTGGTGATTGGAGATGACAGTCTCCACGCAGTGTCATTCCGCAGAATTAGGTTTGCAGCTAGTTTGATGTAATCAACTTGATATTACACAGTCCTGGTTGCCTTTAGTTGTGCATTAACTCAATTTTCTGCTGCAGGTGACAAATAGGCGTTGGTACCTGGATAATCATGTCATAGGAATTAAGGCCTGTTCGATGGTCCAGAGCACAATAACAACAAAGGACTCTCCGCGAGAGAGAGAGAGTGTGCGTGTGTGTATGAGAAAGTGTGTGAGAGAGAGAGAGGGTGTGTAATAGAGAATGAGAAAAAATAGAGAAATTCAGAGAAAAAAAATCAGGGAAAGTGAAAGACAGAAATAAAAAGCTGGAGAGAAAGAAAGAGAGAAGGGAGGAAAGACGGGAAGAACGAAATACTTGCTAGGAGATAAGAGACGAATGAGAGAGTGGTAAAAGGAAGGTGAGAGATAAAGATTCAAAACAAGCACGGTAGGCTTTCATCCAGATACAAGCTCTCCGCATTGCTGTTGCGGGGGGGGGGGTTGCGGCAGCCTTTGAAGTCTGATGCCGAGGCACAGACAAATGGTGGAGTGAGATGTGCACGCGGGAGCAGGGGAGCGGCAGATTGACCTCCGCGGGCCAGGTATGCGGCTGCTGCACAGGGGCGGCTGAGGGGGGCCTAGACACGGTGTGGGAGGAGGGGGCTGGAGACGCGAGTGGGAGAGAAGCGCATTCCTTTGAAGTCGGATGCGGCGGGCGGGGTAGCGGCAGCCTTTGAAGTCTGATGCGAGGCACAGACAAATGGTGGTGTGACGTGGCTGGTTTGCGCACGCGCATAGATCACATGAACAGTGGCTAATGTATGTATTGTATGTATTGCGACTTATATAGCGCATGTATCACCCGAAGGCATCAAGGCGCTTGCTTAGGGAACCGTCCTGGTATCCCCCTGTGAGATAACCCGGCAGGGTATCCACAAGGTGAAAGCCAGGCATCCCGCCGCGAGGGGCCGTAGTGCAGATTAAGCAAGCTATTGCCCAGAGTCGCAGAGTGTGACCCCGTGAGTCGAGTAGGCACCGGAGCGAGAATTGTCGAGTCCGTGGAATTTTTGAGCCCGAGACCCGCCGAGGCGGGGAATCGAACCCTGTTCCACGGCCGATTTCAGCTTCCGGGTCTGCCGCCTCTAACCACTGAGCCACGCTTCTCCATTCCGCCGTTTTGGTAGACTTTTTGGACCGCTTACTAGAATCTCGACAAACAAGCATTAGGTTGGGACTTAAACATGGGAGTAGACACCACCAACATGAAAACCTACAGGCAAATTTCCCAACTTACTTTCCTGGCTAAACTAATGGAACAGCATGTCCTCAAAACTTTATAGATGTTTATAGAAGAACATCAACTACTTGGGGACAGACAGGCAGGTTTTAGAGCCCACCTCAGCACTGGGCGAAATCAGGTTCACAGCCGACAGCAAAAAGCTGTACGCCCTAGTCCTCTTAGTCCTCTCGGCGGCATTCGACATGCTTAACTCTTGGCAAGGATCAGGGACATTGGTATCTGGTGGACAATACACCAATGGACCACCTCCTTCCTGACAGAGCGCACCCACAGAATGCAGATGAGTGGCCGTGTGTCCAACAGAGGGTCAATAACCTGTGGAGTCCCTCAAGGGTCAGCACTGTCTCTCCACTTCTGTTTAATATCTATCTCAGACCACTGGTGAGGGACTTGGGCCGGATGGCCTGCCAGGTGTTTAATTACAATGACGATACGCAAATTGACAACACCCCCACAAGTTTGCAATATACACTCAGATACGTGATCAACTGGATGACGGCCAATTCACCTATGGTTTACCCAGATAAAACTGAGGTATGGGCCATCACTACGGGTAGCAACCCATGGACCGACCACTTCTGGCCACAGGAGCTTGGAGACAAGACATCTCCAGCCCCGGTGGTAAAAAGTCTAGGTATTAAAATCGAATCCAAACTCTCACTGACCAACCAAGTGTCCACCATGTTCGGGAACTGCGTGGGCAGTAAAGGAAACTTTCACACCTCCTTTCATTTCCCACCATGCGGACAGTGGTGACCACATTGATCATGTCGCCACTAGATTACGGCAATGCGCTATACATTGGGCTACCGGAAAAGTTGCTAGGCAAAATACAAGTTGGGATGAATGATTCAGCCAGGCTGATCTTCAAGCTCCCCAGACACGCACGGGCCACTCCCCTGCTGCAAAAACTTTACTGGCTCCCCGTCAAACAGATGGCTAGATTCAGGGCCTCTGTATCGCACACAAGGCCCTGTATGGACAGACCCCAAGATACATCAAAGAGCAACTGGGGAAATACGTCCCCGGACGCACCCTCCGGTCATGCGTGGGAGGCCAGCTAGCCTGCTCACGGTTTAACCACACGACTAAAGAAAGGCGAGCCTTTTCTGTCGTCATTCCGCAACTTTGGAATAAGTTGCAGGGCCACCTGAGGTTAGAAAAAGCCCTTCTCTCTTTCAGGAAGAAACTGAAGACCCTACTCTTCACTGAGGCCTGTGCATAACGCAGACTGATCAGGACAGAACATTCACTCTTGGGGGCTGGCTGTGGCTACTCTCTCTCAGCGCTAAGAGACATGCTGGTATTAGGCGCTCTACAAATCGCAATTAACAATTAACATTAACCAGACGTCTTACATTTACATGGCCTTCTACAGATTCACATTTTAGGTCTCGCCTAGCGTTGCAGCGCGCATGTGCTCCTCGCTCTGCGATACATATTGTGGTAGAGGAGATTTCAGAAGGGGACGTGAAGTCCAGCCCATCATTTTCATTGGCTGGCGTCATCGTTTATGCTAAACGGTGGCCTCAGATTAAAAATGAGGCTTCTTTGTTACCGCTCGGTCTCCTTTTGGGACGGCCCATCCAGACTGGATCGTTTGCTTAACGGCTGTCGTGAGGGTATTTCTTATTTAAAGGAGGCGTGTAGTGACGGGTCATGTTTCAGAAGTTTGTTTGTTTTCTAAATGTGATTGTGTCTGCCAGTAACGACATTACAAAACAGCCCCGCACACGGTCTACACCGAAATAAAACGTTCACACTACTGTATTTTTCCTCACCCTAAATCTAATGTTTAGTTTAAACAGATTTCTGTGCTGATATACATACACCATCTCCCGCCTCCAGAGCACAAGTGTGCACCATCTCACCCCTCTGGCACCGCCAAGGCGCCCTTCAACTCTTCAACCAGTCACTGCTCAACACCAGCGCCCAACCTTCCTTTGTGTTTTATTGAGGTCTCAAGACGCCCCTTCATGCCCAAGGGGCTCCTTTCGCTTGGCCTTGCTGTAGTGATGTGCTAACAGTAAAAAGGTGTGAGATCACAGTCACTGCAGCTATAAGTGTGAGATTACCGTCACTGCAGCTATTGTTGTGAAATCACAGTCACTGCAGCTATAGGTGTGAGATCACAGTCACTACAGCTATAGGTGTGAGATCACAGTCACTACAGCTATAGGTGTGAGATCACAGTCACTGCAAATATAGGTGTGAGATCACTATTCCTGCAGATATAGGTGTGAGATCACCATCATCGTAGATATTGGTGTGAGATCACTATCACTGCAACTATAGATGTCAGATCACTATCACTGCACATATTACTTCAGATATAGGTGTGAGATCACCATCACTGCAGATATAGGTGTGAGATCACCATCACTGCAGATATAGGTGTGAGATCACCATCACTGCACATATATAGAATACCTATGTGTTCAGTATTAGAGAGTTTAAGCTATTGGCATTGTAAATGACAATGCCTTTTATTTATGTTTTAAAAAGGAAAACAAAAATAAAGGCATTGTTATTTACATTGTCAATAGCTCAAACTGGTGTAAATTCGAGACCAATGGCATTGCAAATGCTTCTTGTGAATCTCACACCCACCAGCCATGGGCAGTGCAGAAACAGCCTTCTCAGGGATGCCAAAGGAATGGACAGCACTTTGGTTTCCCTGAGAGTGACTGGGACCCTCTCAGGTCTACTGGTTGCAGCAGCAAAACTCCAGGCAGCTGACAAAACATAGCAGGTGTCCCAAAAGTACACAGAAAAAGTGGCAAGAAATTGACCGAGCAGAGAGCAACCACCCTTTGGGGCGTGCGAACTACCAGTCTCTTCTTCCGGGATCTCTGTTGGAAAACTGTTCTCCCTCACAGCCAAAAGCCTCTGTAAGCAGGTGAAATGCAGACTTACTGAGGTGAGGGAGAGAAGGAGGGAAACCAACAGACCCCACACTGCCTCGGTTAACAGAATGAACACACATTTGAAACTCGTTCTCCTATTCTATCCTCATCAGCAAATTTACATAACACCAGAACTTAACATATGCTCGCAGAATGCCCCTTCTTACCTGGCAGAGATCTGCTGGTCCTGGTCACTTACAGGAGTGGCATTGCGAAACAGAGGTACTGCTGGGCTATCGGTGCATGCTTCGACAGCAATTACAGGTATAAGGCCGTCAGCGGCAGCAAAATGCCAAACTATGCCCCCAGCAACACAGCACGAGAGTGCGCTGCACATCATTGTAGTATTGTGTCCACGGAGGTTCCTCCGCGCGTGGATATTGTGTGATGTCATGACGTGACACGGGCGTGGGGGTTGGAAAGGACGGTTAGAACCGGCGGCAGAGGAATGGAACTGCCGGCCGGTCTGTGGGATGTTTGCTGTTGTTAACTGAAGAAGTAATACGAATACGAATTAATCTGCTCCTGTGTGTACTACACACATGTTCAAAATTGGCGCACTGACCATCTTGGAAAATAAAAGCTGCGTGGCGGCCTGTCCTGCACAGTGACTGAAGCAGTGCAGACACACAGCTGAGCGTGACCTTTATACCGCTACTAAAGGGAGCTAAAACATAGTCCTGTGAGAAGTCTGTGGCTCTATTCTAAACCAATCTCGCAAGCAGAAGCCCCCCAATTTTTTTTTTTTCCAAACAAACCTGCATGTTCAATTAGATTAACTACTAACAAAGGAGCAACAATCAAGAATGCCATAACATTGAAAATATAACAACCAACCACATTCTCACATACATTAACCCTAAACCATAGTGTACCGTCACCCTAAACTGTTGCCAGTGGTGACCCTAGTACTAAACCAATGCCAAATCTCCAGCCCGACCCAATTTATAAATATTGCCATCTTACCAATCCTACCTAATTCATTTTTAATTAATTTTACATTGCTCTGCTAAAATATTTCTAAAATGTATACATTCTAAATTGTTTAATTTATTGTTCCCTTCTTTCGTTATAGCATTCCATCCTGTTAAATGTGTGCCTCTTGCATTTCTTTATTATGGATGTTTTCACATTATTTCATCAGTTCTTACCAGCATATCATTGTATTTTACTATAGTTTCATTCTTTTCCGAAAAATGTCATCGCTCTAGACAGCTGATTATTCAATACTGTGTTAAGAACGGATTAAGCTGAACAGCACTACATTACAAAACATGTGAAACCAGGACTTACTAACCAACAGTCTGAGTGGTTTTACTCTGATGTAGCATCCCACCCAAGCACCTGTGTGAGTACAGGTTGGTACATTCACACGGTGGCACTTGTAGTTACTTCTGCCTACACAAATTCCAGCAATAAGTGTTATTATTCCACAATGATCGATTTTCGGGCCTGACACTTTACAACTCATTTGAGGTGCAGCTTGCCAGGTGTTCTGAACTGAATCATTCCAAAACAGACAACTCAGCAAGTAAATCTTTCTGCAACCTATTATTAACAGCAAAAACAATAACATACACCCAAAAAATAACAAGTTGTTGCACAGTAATGCAGTATAATATCTGGTATTACCACCGGTTCTTCCAGCAAAACTGCGACTTATTGTTAATATGGAACGGGAAAAATATCTAGTCACATGATCACCACACCATTTTAACTTTCTGCAAACTAACTGTACACATCTACATAAAAGAATTAGGCGGGCCAAGGGGATTGAACACAAGACCTGCACACCGCTCAGACTGCTGCAGCAGACATGTAATCCAACGGTAAACATTAGACAGAACATTTCACATACATCTAATAGTACAGATAGACTTGTACAATTGCTTCCAAAAAGCAGTAACCATCAGGAGAGTATACATTATGTACACCATCAGAGCAAAGACATGCCTTAGGTTGCCACAAAACATTCAAATGTTTCAGCCCACTACAAAGCACACACTGATTAAATACTTGGAAATTTCTAACTTAGCAAACTCGGAGACTCATTAGAAAAGTTAGATTGCCAGCCATGCATTTCCCACTTTGAAATCCTATCCGACAATTCAATTAGCAAGGCGCTTTCATTCAATCTTCTGACATAACACATAGGGTCCTTCTGCAAATCAGCACAATACTCACAAAATATACAAAAACAATCATAGCGATGTACAAGATCACAACACCCAAAAAACATCATGCATCCTTCACCAGAGGGCGGGAAACCTCCAGAAACCAACAGAAATGCACACTTCAGTCATCATAAAACCACACAATGCCCTATGAATGAAATGTATGAGACAAATGCCTAGTACTTTAACCCATAGTCATACTTGTGCCATTTGTGATGCTAAAATATTTCTCTTCATTTTTGTTTCTTATTCAGGAAGAAAACTATTATACTGAATCCCACAAAGGAGAGAGGGTCCATGAAAGGAAGCACAAATGATAAAATATTGTTTTATTTTCTTGTGAATTCTTATCTCCGATATTTAGAAGACGCTGCTGCTCTGATCTTTGGACTTACCATGCACACATCCCTTGAAAATGTTACCAAATTAGCCTGGTCCACCAGCACCAAGAATTTGCCAAAGTAAAAATATTCTAGACAAGGATCAACTTCGAGTACTTTAAAATAAGCATGAAGGCAGTGCCATGAAAATATGAAATGCATTTTTTTAGCTAATTGGTGCACGTGACAGGGAACTGAGATTTATATGCATTTCGAGAAGGTTGAAGGTTGCAGTGTACTACACCAATGCAACTGTCTGCATAGAGGGAGACCATATAATCATACTCACCGCCCCACCTGCAGTTCCTTAACTTAAAGAACTGTTTCACCTGTTGTACTCTGGCCAATTTCAAACTATGGTCACACAGTGGCAACATTACCACAGACTGGCAGCAATACAGAATGATCAATTTAGAATGTTACCACAGAAATGAACAACAAATGTGAACCAACTCCAAAGCTTTAACAGACAAAGTGTGTTCTTGAGTGGCCAGGCCCATTGCATTAACAAAAGATTAGTGCATTAGTATCTGAAATCTACAGCATTGCAAAGGAAATAGTGCACTATAGCATGCCAAACACTGATTCTCCCCCTCAAAGTCTGTAATATTTTCTGATGTTAGGAACCCTCCAGCCCCCTTCTTCAAATCCTAGAAGCAAGATTGCATTGCGTTGCCATAGATCACCACAAATATGCCTCAGAGTCAGACAAGACCAGATCTCCAGTGTGCCCACCTCGATAAGCGATATTCGTAGTATGGCCTGTTTGCGGCTTTTGACCGCCAGACCTTTACGTGCGGCCCTTTGAGGAACAGGAACCCTGAGTTTCAGTTTACTTGACGGATCCCTACCATTCCGAAAACTGTTAAATAAGTGAGCAAGCATTTATTTATAGATAAGCATCATTTATTTATAGATAAGCATTTCACCATAGATCATTAAACTATATTAGTGCATTGAGAAGCAGTTTTAAAAAAAGTTCTCGTTTTCATACATGATCTTAGAAACATTCCCTGGCAGCAATGCCCATAGTGAACTAAGAGGCAAGTCAGTTGTCCTGTGCACCCTCTAGTAGCGTCTGTTGTTAATTTACCTGGACAACACTATAGTTTGTTCGAAACAAGCACAAGGCACATCCTGAACTCATGTATTGCAAGGTGTTCTTATATATGATAATGAAGAAGAAGTAGGTGAAGTGAAATCAAACTACTAGGATCACACAATTTGATCAAATGAGGAAGCTGAGACTGATCTCGGGTTCTTTGGTTAATCGTTGTGAGATTCAGTCTATAAATGGTCATCTCTTTCCCTCACTCGCTTCACACAAAAGTTAATACCTTGTTGCGCATGAGGTTAGCACATGGATCGCATACAGAAGCTACTTGAAGGGTCTGCTTGTTTTGAAACTCCAGGTGGGCCACAGCAGGGCACATGGCTCGAGCCGTCAGTGGCTTACCCACTTCTATCACTTAATGACATTTAAGGGGATAAAGACATAGGAAGGATATGATTGGACTTTCAAACAATTTGGTGAAGCAGGAGCACCATCACCACAGTGCAGGACTAGTTTCAAGATTCATCATTTTTTCACTACACCCCATTTTAGTGAGAGGACTACGAGACAGGGTTTTCTCTAACCCATGGGTAAAATCAAATGATTTTTGGGTTACAGTCCTGTTTTCTTATCAAATACTTACTACAAGTATTTACGTTTTTCCTATTGCATAAAAAAAGGGGGTGGGGCAGTGAAATAGGTTGAAAACGTTATTACCAAGAAGCACACAATTCGGTAAAAAGGGGCGGTTGAGATTAATAAAAAATAAAAAAAAAATTAAAAAACATGACCTCTGGTTCCATAGTTCGCTCATTGACTCTGGGCCAACTCTCACCTAAGAAATGCCACTGTGCTGTGAGACTCTCTCACACTTTACATACAGAGTTCACAACCAGTGTATTTTGGCAAAGTCGTAAAACCATGATCAAACTTGCAGCCTCCTAGTGTCATGGCTAAAATGTTCCCACTGTCCCATGTCTAGCCGTGGAGGTTGGATATTTGCGTCTGCCCACCACAGTGAATTGCAAAACTTGTTGGGTGCCTTTGTCAATGATTTTTTTATAGCACTCACTATCTTAACTGAACCTGTTCCTAAGCACTCCTAAAGGTTACAGATAAAAGACTAAAGGCATAAGGAGAGCGTGAGGCCTACAATTCCATTTCACTGCAAATTAATAATCAAGCTACTTCCCTCGTATACAATACTCATCCATAGTAGCGAAGTAAGCAGAGAAGACTTACTCAAAGGTGTGCTAGAGAGATAGCAACTCAGATACAGCATAACAAAGAGCCAGATTCACAAAGGTGAGTTTAACTTTTGAGTAAGTTTACACTTAGTTTACATCTTCAGTATTCACAAACTTCAAGAGTAAACTTACTGCAAACGTATAAGTAACATAAATCTACCCCAGGGTAATGCAATTGTCTTACTCTTGTGTGTGTGTGTGTGCGTGTGTGCGTGGGGACGATGTCCAACCCTAAACCCCTCTTATTCCTCCCTAATTACATCCCCTTTAGTAGTAAATCTGCCTCTTTGTCACCCACTCCCCTGTCTCTCCAACATTTACTACTAAAATCTATACTTGCATGAGCGGAGACTCAAGAGTAAGGGTTGAGAACTCAGCACATATAAGTATGGACAGAACTTACGTTTTGTAGTATTGAAAGTTTAAGATTCAGGCGCACAGTATTGTCAAATCTATGAATCTTCTGTAGACATGGGGTTTAATTTAAGAGGGCATTATTGAATGATGCCCTCAAAATAACTGTGACTCTATATCAACACTATGTACAGACTTTGCTTCCCCTAAGTTCCTTACAATTCGCTCGTCCCAACCCTGGTAGCATCAATTCAGTCATTTGCCACTCCAAATATATACTTTTAGGCCCCTGAGAAAATGATTGAGTACTCAAGACCTAGCTTAAGAGGGTGGGCGCTCAAGTGTTGGGATCCAAAATCAATGCAGGCAGGTCAGATGCCAAGATCTGTGCAACTGCCTTCATATAGCCTGGTAAGCTAAGTGAACTCACAAGCTCTTCTGCAGCACTCCTAAATTGACCTCAGTTCCAAGAACACTTAAGTGTGCACAGTCATACCTCTGGAGCAACATCTCTGAACACTGTGATTGCCCAAGCCTTAAATCAACAGTTAGTAATCTTTTGAATTCTGTGGGCCACCAATGAATCAGAACTGGATGCCAGGGACCCCCAGTCTATGCAATTTCTACAATTGGAATCTCATAAAAACACACAACGCAGAAACAGGTACACAAATTACGAAATCTTAATTCACTAATGTGTTAATAAAAATCAAAACTTTAATGGGAAGATTGGATATTTTCAAAACAATGTATTTCTAAAACAATGTATTTCTAAAAGGTGTGGAGTTATAGACTAGACCCTACCATATCCGTGTATTTTTTGCTGCTAGCACATGCTCTCTGTTTGTTGGTACATACCATTGCTTTAATTGAGGCTATCAAATGCCCGTACTAGATTCCGTTTTCTGTATTGTGCTGCTCAAAAAAATTAGCTACGGTTACCAACATAATTCTTAAACTTTAATTTCTCACCATCCCGAGGGTACGCACAGCCAGAAATGGCGACAGGGCATTTAGCAAGACAGCCCCTGAAACCTGGAACTCCCTTCCCCTCCAGATAAGGACAGAGTCCGACTACCTTAGGTTTCGTAGACAACTAAAAACCTGGCTTTTCTAGTCCTACTCATCTGCTATGTGGTTTCCAGCGGGGGGCTTTCTCTTCTGCAAGCGCTCTGAGACCTTCGGGTGATATATGAACTATACAAAAGCAATAATAATAATAATAATTTCACATTTGTTCACATTCGCAGGGTGTTTTAAAATGTCCAGTTTTACATGTTGCTTCTTTTATGTGCTAGCACTTAAGAAAATTAAATAACTATTAATAAACAGTTGTGGACCCTAGGTTAAGAACTACTGCCTTAATCAGTCCAATTTTGTCATGCACATTCCTCTGCGTGTCCTGTAGCATTAAAAACAATTTAACAAGCATTGGCAAAGCCAACAGGTCTTACCTATGCAAGAACTGTTGGCTTTGCACATGTGTTTTAGCTATGCTGTACACCAGCATGGCTAAATGTTTGTGGCATAGAGGAGAGTGGTGTGGAGTGTCGTAGAGTGGAATTGAAAAGAGTAGAGTGTCGTAGAGCGTCGTATAACATAGTGGAATAGAATGTCGTGTGCTGAAGTGGCATAGAGTGGGGTTGCTTAGAGTGGGCTGTGGCGTAGAATGTTGTAGTGAATAGTGGCGTAGGGTGCAGCGGCCTACAATTCAGCAGCGTACAATGCAGCATTATAGTTTAGAGTGTTGCACAGTAAAGTTCAGTGTGGCGTAGAATAGAGCAGTGTAGAGTGCAGTGGCGCAGTCTGAAGTAGAGTGGAGCACAGTAGAGTTGTAGAGTGGTGCAAACTAGAATATAGTGCGGTAGAGTGCAGTGGAATAGAGTGGAGTGCTGCAAAGTAAAGTGGCGAAGAGCACATTGGCATAAACTGAAGTAGTGTAGAGTGGGGTAGAGTGCAGTGTCTGAGTAGACTGGCGTTGCATGCATTTGTGTAGAGTGCGGTGGCATAAATTAGAGTACGGTGGTGATGAGGAGAGTGCAGTGGCATACAATGGATTGGTGTAGAGTGCAATGGTATAGAGAATTAAGGAGTATAGTGGTGTAGAATGTAGTGGCGTAGAGTGCAGCAACAGAATTCAGTGGCATTCAATGCAGCGTCATAGAATGCAGTGGCATAGATTAAAGTGCTGCATAGTAGAGTGTGGAGTGGTGCAGAGTAGAGTGACAGAGTGCACTAGCATAGAATAGAGTGGCGTAGAGTGGCATAGAGTGCAGTGTGGTACAGAGTAGAGTGCACACAGAATGGTGCAAAGTACAGTATAGTGGCATAGAGAGCAGTGACGTAGAATGCAGTAATGCAGAGTACAGGGGCAGAGAGTTCAGAGACAGAAGAGTGTCCTAGAGTGCAGTATTGCAGAGTGGTGTAAAGTGCAGTGGCGTTAATTAGAAGGTTCAGACTACAGAGGAGCAGAATAGAGTACATTGGCATGGAGTGCGGCGGTTTAGAGTAGAGTGGCATAGAGTACAGCGACAGAGTGGAGTGGCGCAGGGTAGAGCGGCGTGGAAAAGGGTAGAGCGGCGTGGAAAGTCCTCTCACTTTGAAGTCGGAGAAAGAAAAGTAAACATCAAGCTCCTTCGGAAGTCCCAGCCTGACATTTGACCTCTGTTTTTAAATGCACAATAAATGTGACAAGAAACAAACAAGTTTTACAGGCCTGGTAACAGAAAGGAGCACTCGTGGAAGAATACAAGAAGGGGTAGTGCGAAAAGGCTTTGCTCCTTGTGAGGGACTAACTGAACATGACCAGCCTAAATAAATAAAGTCAACAAACAGAAAGCCAGAAGATATGAGTTACAAAGCCAATGGTAAGGAACAGGTGGAATGCATTCCTAGAGAAAGTTTCCGAATGTCCCCAAGATGTGTTTACCAGCTGTACTGTCTGGAAGACTTAAAGGGAACAAAATACTAAGTTTTCATAAGTACGCAACAAGAGTACCAAACTATCAACACAGCAGACAAACTCCGCGTACAAAAGGAGAAAAAAAAACATGTTAAGCTGTAACCACAAAAACCAGTGCACCTACTGTGTTAAACATTCACAAACTCATTCCCCTCCGCTTAATACCCAAGAAAACACCGAAGCTCATATCGACCCATTAATTCACCCAAGCAACCAATCTGTTCGCGTATGCCTCTGCATGGCTTTTAAGTTGTGTACAGAACTTGAACGCGTAGGGTCTGTGTATATTGGAACCAACTTCCATTGATTGAGCAGCAATATCCCTGGGTGTTCTTAGTGGCTGCACTTGTGCAGTCCATGTTGTACGTTTCTGTGTGGGTGCACTATTGAAAGCCATACCACTGGATTGACAATGGTAGGTACAATAATTGACATTTTATCATGTTACTGTATTGCAGTAATTTCTTTCACGTTTGTTAACTCCTTTACATTTATTTTCTTATTTTTAAATTGAGCTACTTTTGTCAACTGCACTCTGTAGTTTAATTTATTTTTTAAGAAGCTTTTCGTAAACGGAGTGAAGACGCCGGCTCCCTGCTTTGTTGTGCCGAATACCCGTCCTCAAAAGTGAACCCCTGCACGTTAATGACCCGCGGAATGAATACAGCTCCAGCCGCAGGTCTCCGGTACCCCGACCCATCCCACAGGACACTAGCACTACACACCGCTGGCCAGGAGGCCTCCCCGGTACAGCCTGGCAGCCCCTTGCTGGGTGGCCCTCCACCAGGCCAGCCTCCCCGGCCCTGCGTCCCGCCCCTCACTCACCGCAGGCGTGGCTAGGCTGTGCATGCTCAGACCCCTCCGGGTCTCGCAGCCGGGTCCCGCCGCAGCCGCGCCCTCCGGTAACCGCCGTCCCCAGTAGCAACGAAAGCCCTTCCCGCTGAAACGGACTGCGAGAGGCCGAGGCCCAACACAGTGGACATGGAGGAAGGACTACGCGCAGCCCCATGGAGGTGGAGGAAACACTACAGCGCCGGAGAGCGGAGAGAAGAGGCCAGAAAAAAGACTAGCACAGTCTGGGTAGGTGGAAACAAAAGAAACACTATCCGCCGTCCCAACGGGGCAGAGAAGACAGACTAGTGATTCAAAGTAACTTAAAACAAGCATTTACAATGCAATGGTCTCGGCATTATTAAAGGTAGAGCTATTAGCATTGCTCATGACATTTTTTATTTATTTTGCCGAACCAACAAACAGGCAACAGATAGACTGACTAATACAACCTAGTAAATGTGAGCACACATACAGTCAGGCTACACACAAACTGGCAAACACAGACTGACAAACACAACCATGCATACACACTGCCAGATTAACAAACAGACAACATACAAACTGCCAAACAGATACTGAGACTGGCAAACACAAGCATACACACAAACACTCAGGCAAACACACAGCCATACCAACAAAAAAGACAACACGCAGACTGAGAAACAGACACTGATAAATACAAGTATACATATCAGGCAAGCAAACTACCACAGGAACTGGAAAACACAGAGACAGATGCACAAACAGAAGTACATAGTTACACACAGTCACACACACTCACCAACTGGCGGGTAGACAGAAAAACATGCAGAGATTGACTATCACGGTTATAGCTCAGCCTGACATGCGGGAGAGCCATTTGTCTTTGAGGCTAATAGAAGCAGGGCACTGACGTCTGGTCCTGCTTGTCAGGCGAGAAATACGTCACAGCCCCTCGGGGTGGCAGGATCATTAACCCTCGCCCTTCCGACACGGGTTAGACTGGGGAATGGCCTCAACCTTCATTTGGCAAACCTGTATTTAGCAAGTGAGCTTTCTCCCATCTCTGCCCGCCCGACCTGTTGAAAATGGCAAATGTATGTGTACATAAGCGGCGTTCATTTGTGTTCACTGTACCTCTTGTCGTAAGCAGAATGGACATTGCAAAACACTGACTGTGTTACCCCGCCAGCATAGACCCATGCACACATATATACAACAGCCATTTTTAGGTACCGTGGTCTCTCAGTTTGCGATCGATCACCAGCGCCCCTTCCCTGACCCTGCAAGCTTCCCCCATGCACCCTGACCGCCCCCGCTCTCACATGCACAAGTCATGAGCCCTCCCCTCCCGCATGACTCTGTCTCTGAGAATCGCACCCCGCGCCTGACCAACACCTCCTTTCCCTCCATGAATACCCCTCCTTTGATGACCTCTTCCTCCGAACCTAATTGCCTACATGGACCGCTGGTCACCCCTTAGCCTGAGGATACAGTTTATTGCCCACTACTGTATGCACTCGCCTCTCGTAAAAAGAGCCACTAATGATCATGACCTCCCCACCCCCTGAGATTCGATCAGGAGCACACATTCCAAAGGAATCAGCAGAACACTCAGCTGCATGACAGCCCCCTCCTATTGTATGGAGGATAAGGGCCCCTACTGTAGCCACGTGTTGGAATATCTTCGTACTTCACAATGTCTTGATTGTAATAAAGGATGCCTGTGTGCTACAAACCTGTGTATAAAAGACGAAGCCTCAGAGAAACTTGTTAGAGCACCTCCCGAAGACACTATGCGAGTGTCCGAAATGACGTGCTCTCCTCATGAGAAATAAACTCTGTTCTTGTTTTCCTGCCTTCAGCGCCCGTCTCTTTGTTTGGTAATTATTCAAGATGGGAACTAAGAGTCGCCCTGCACCAGCAGCCTGGGCATCGGGTGCGATATGGGCTGACTTTACCACAATTGGCGTCCCAACGCGGGGCCCATCAGCGACATAAGGTCCGGTAAGAGAGGTCCAGACGATGGGGTGAACGTCTAAATGATTGGAGTATACCTGCCTTGAGAGGGCCCTCGTCCGGCTGCCGATTGAATGAACTTCACCGATTCCGAACGGACCTCTCTCAAGTGACCTATTGTCCTGACTGGAATCCCACAGGACTGCTGCGGTAAAAACATGGAGAAAAGAGAACGATCGGGCGCTGGAGAAAGGAAGGCGAAGAACTGTCCACATGGTCCGGTCCGGGTAAGGTCGTGACACACGACAAATTGCGAAATTGATTGTTTGATTGTTTGAAAATACTAGTATTACTCACTTTATTGTCTCTGAGAGATTCTCTATTTGCAAACAAGCACAGAGTCGCCATACTCTGTTTAGTCTTTGCAGATAGTGAAGGATAGGTAATGCAGACTTTTGTCCCCATTGTAATCCGTCATACCTATTTTTCTCCCCATTGATTGATTGTTTGATCGAGCATTGAATTGTTTGAAGTTGGTTCTCTTAAGGATCTTCTCCTGCCTGCAAACGGGGAAGAATAGGAACATTCTCTCTCCCTTTGCAGATAGTGAAGGGTAGGTAACGCAAACTTTTAACCCGTCGTGCCTATTTCGTTCCTCATTGATTGATTGTCCGAACATTGACTGTTTGGAATTGTTCTCTTTGGAGGTATTCTCTGTTTGCAAATAACGTGGAATAGAAATGTTCTGTCTAGTCTTTGCAAGTAAGGAAGGGTAGGTAATGCGGACCTTTGTCCCCCGTTGTAATCTGTCATGCCTATCTACTCCCCACTGATTGGTAAACCAGTTCCACCCGGACCATTTATTGGAGGTAGGTCATCTGGCTCGGCCAGGAGGGTACCCCTAATACAAAAGGACAAATATAAAAATGCGGATTAGCCGTCGTATCGTGCTAGCAAATAAAAATAAAAAATAAAAATAAATAAAAATTGTTAGGAAAAAGAAAAGGAATAGAGTGAAATCAGTAGGCCGCTGATGAAATCTTCTTTTTAACCTCGCTGAAATGAAAACATAAGGAACAACCCCTCAGGAAATACGAAACTGGTGAGGAAAGCCGAACTCAACGCTATGACTTCGAGACAGCTTGGCTCCACCACCCACCCCGCCCAATTAATGACAAACCTTAGGCGAATAATAGAAAATATACAACACTATAGCAAAGTAACAGGTGAACACGTTTTATTTTTAAACAAACAGAAAAAAAAACATTTAAGCAACTATTTACATGACAAACGGCTGCAACGGCAAACGAAACCCACAATGCATTTCGCCGTCTGCCTGACGCCGTTCCAGTCATTTCTTCCCCAAAGTAGCCATGTTCGGCTACTTTGGGCTACTTTCTAGTAGTTTTTGGACGTTTTTATGTCTACAAAACCCGTCAGGGGCGGTGGGGTGGAAGGACCACTACGCGAATAGCCCGAAGGCGGCGCCACACGCCAAGGCCTGCCCCACCGGATGAACCAAGGAACCCGTTCCTGGGGCCAGGGCGAAGAGCGTCCGGCCGCCATCAACCGGAGGCCCGGCCCGAAAACATGCCAGGCGCCACTTCTTTCTTTTATAATGGCTGCGACAACCCTGGGGGGGATGTCTTGCACAAGCCTCCGACCCCCCCCGTCCTCATCGCCTGGTCCGGCCATAACAAATGTCAAGCGAGACGCCGTGGGGTGCACCGGGAGGGAGAGGCGGCGCGAACGAGCCTCTCCCACCTCCTCAGGTGGAGGCTCACCAGCTGCGCCCTCAACGCACCTCGCACCCGGCAAAGGGTTCGTCCACTCTTGCGGTGCAGCGACGCTCCACGCACCCGGAAAAGGGTTCATCCACTGTGGCGATGCTGCGACACCTCGCCCGGCAGGTTGGAGCCCGTCTGCTCA
Organism: Lissotriton helveticus; assembly: GCF_964261635.1. Classification (NCBI taxonomy): domain Eukaryota; kingdom Metazoa; phylum Chordata; class Amphibia; order Caudata; family Salamandridae; genus Lissotriton; species Lissotriton helveticus. The sequence continues at coordinate 63,611,961 of NC_136061.1, forward strand.
TTTGACCCCGCGATCGCCGGTAGCTGCCGAACTCTCAAAATGGCGGTTAACCTTGCAAGAGCGGGCCCAGCATGAAGGAATGGCCCGGTTGCTTGTGGATGCCACCATCATAAAAGTTCTCCTCGTCCCTGAAGATTCTAGAGGAGCCGCGGGAGTCCCCGACTCCCGCAGATACCCCCGATGGGGAATGACTGCCATGATTGCCCACGGAACGATGGAAATATAGCCGCAGGACGTCGGCGCTCCCATGCTGGCGCCAGCCTCAGTTTGAATGACTAGAATCCTGCAGACTACAGTTCGGATCAGTTCCGGTGAAAACACAGTATGACCCGGTAGAAAAGATTGTTGCCTCCCTCCCCTTTTGACTGATGGTTCAGACCACCAATCCTTTCTTTTGCCCTTTGACGGAACTTTTTGGACTGCCAAAAGGAAGCTCAGGGCCAACCACGAGTTAGTGGAGATTTAGACTATGCCTGGATCTGCCTGACTGCACCCAAAATGGCGCCGATGCAAATGAAACTCTCAACTCCTTATTGTACCCCGATTGCTCAGCCTTGGTGTCATAGGATATGTATGAAGTTTTTTTAAAAAGAAAAAAACATATAGATTGATATAGGATGTGTACTGATTATGAGTACGGACAATGGATTGATATAGGATGTATACTGTCAGCTCGGACAATGAATTGATATGAGATGGGTACTGAGTGTGTGTTCGGACAATGAAGGACAATGAATTGACATGAGATGGGTACCGATTGAGCATTCGGACAATGAATTGTTGTTAAGTTTGGCGCATCATGATTATTGAAAGTTCGAAATTTCAATGCTTATGATACTCGCTCACACTAAAGATTCAATATGATTTTTATTGCACTTGGCGCACTTTTTGGGAAATTAACGACCACCGACTCCATTAAGTTTTCCCCTAATAAAGTATCCCCACATCTTCAGTTCCAGCCTGCTCCGTGGCCGGCCCACGGGGTTGTAGGCCCGTATTTGTACACCGATAGTCTTATTAAAGATTTTTGGAAAAAAGCAAACGTAGTTGTCACGCGTAAGTTGATAAGTTTCAAATGAATGATCACTATTTTCGATATAAATAAAATATAGGTGAAATGACTCAACTCGATTAGATAAGGGTTAAAGGGTATAATGCAGAAATACTGCAAATATGAATGGTCCAGGTTTTTTGTTGTATGTATTTTGCACATTTTTGTACAGCCCAAAGCAACCGCTAAAAAAAAAAACCTGGAATTCAGCCTATACTTTACATGCTACCTGTATCAGGAAAATTGTGCTAAAATGTCCCTAAGTCGCCCCGAAGGAGTGCCACTTGGCCTCCCTACATACGGTCCATAATACCACACACCGGCTTCCGATAATCATCTCTCACACACTAAAAGGTTCATCTGGGCTTAAATGCCGAGTTGGCAAGAACTGCGCTCCGTGGAGATAGACCGAGTATGTAGTAAGTAAAAGCCTTTTTCGGGTTTATGCTCGCTGATGTGTTTTTAAATGTTGCCCCCGCCCCCTTCTTTTTCCCTCTTTCTGCAGGTCACTTTGGAACATCGATTAAAAATACGAAAAGGAAAATGGTGATCTAACGGACGAAGAGACGGGAAAAAGGCGTTTGATTATGGTACCTAACCACGACAAACCCCGAATAATGCAACCAAAAATGACGTACAATAATGAATACATTCCTACTTTTAACTAAGTAGGGAAAAGTTTAGGGTATATTTCGAGGTAAGGTTTACACAAGTATCCTCCGCCGAGAGGACTAGGAATATTGCCAATATTTAAAAACCTACTACCCCCTTTTTCGCATCCTCATAGGCATGTAACTCAAAGCTGCCCCATTGTTCTCCAACTGACACCGACTATTGTCTCAGCCTGGAAACACATTTGCTAAACTGACTCGAAAATACCACCGTGAGCATTAGCCCGACCAGGTTAGTTCATGACCAAGTGGCAGAGATGTAAGTGTGTGCAACCACAACCTCCAGTAAAGGCAGCCGACAATAAAAAGAATAGAAAAAGTAAAGAGAGCTTAGGATACTGAGAATGCGCAGCGTACAGGAGCAGATCATTTTGGCCAATAACTGTTCTATGTTTTGTCTTGGATTTTTGTATATAATACATGTACTGTCTCCCCCGTCTGAGTTTGTGTGTACGTGATGCATGAATTTACGTCATCCCTCTGCCTGTGTTTCCGTATTACTTAACTCCTGTTGATCTGTGTTGTGCGCGCACTGAATGGCCCATTATTGTACACCTCTCTCTCTCTCTCTCTCTCTCTCTCTCTCTCTCTCTCTCTCTCTCTCTCTCTCTCTCTCTCCCCCCCCCCCGGTTCCCTCTTTCCTTGTATGATGACATTGCGCCCCTCCGGCACAAAACATAATTGGGTTTCCTCGAACGCAAAGGTGTTCAGCAAATTTGACCAAAACCAAAACGATTGTGACTTGCCATATTACTACCTCTCCTTTCTGCAAAACGATAGAACCCGAGTTGGTAATGAAGGAAAGGACAGGTAAGACGACGGACGTCCCCTAATCTGGCCTTTTATAAGGGAACTATAACGTCAATGGTCTTCTGTTTCTCAGTTCGTTAGAAATGCGATCCCCAATGCCCCGATTGCCCCACCCCCTGCACATAAGTGCGGATGTCCAGAGTACCCCACTTCTCCCGATCGACCCCAGCTCCCTGTCCAAAGCACCCACGCTTCCCCCGATTAACCCCAGCCTCTTGTCAGCTACCCACGAAACGTAATTGATGACCTTGATTAACGGTCATTCCCCAGGAAAGCCATGTTTAACATCTGCCCCCTCCCCCTTCTTCATGACGATAACGCCCCTGCTTGCAAGAGTTAGCAGACCCCGAAGGGAAGTGTAAGACTGTCAGTACTTGGGTTACAATGAAAAAGGGCGAGTCTCTACAAAGGGGCTCGAGTTTTGAGTGATGAGATAATACACCATGTATAAAAATCCAATTCCTCTCACCATACGTCGCGCATGAACGCCACACAGGTCTATGAAATCAATAACAATGCACTCCTACAGACTCCATAAGTGACGACTTCTGACTGTGATCGATGAACATACCCCCCACCTACGCAGGATTGGGGACGGAATTGAGATGTATAAATGTCTTCTCCTGCCAGTTTTTCTAAAACTTGTTTTCTACCCATTCAAAGATACAATCACCGGAGGAGAGGAGCTGGACGTGACGCACAGCCTGGCCACAGATCATGGAGCACGTGTGACCGCAACCAAAGGTGGAGCCGCAGAGCAACGAGACGCGGGACGAGGCATAACTTTCAAACTCAGCAGATGGAGGAATACAGGGCTGCCTTGAAGCCCTCGACTCGCTGACCCACTCGTGCCTGAAGTCCCCCGTCCCCTTTTTAGTCCGACTGATGGGCCTGCCTGCTCGCTGTCCTTTGCTCCCTTGGTCCCTTGGTGTGTCCAAAGATCTGGCCCCACTCCGCCCTCTCTTCCCTCGATTATCCAACAAACTCACCCTTTTCGCATAAACTTTTGACTATAGAATGAGGTTTTGCCACGGAAAAAGAAAAGACACGCAGGTGCCCAGCTTGAGGCACCCCTAAGAAAATAAGTTAGGAAACAGGACTGTGATCTAACAGCAGAGGACTGATCGCACCCTGCAACGTGTAAGGATGAATCCGAGCTGGACCTATAGCTCCACCGCCGGTGCTCAGCAGCGCCAACAAAAGAAGACGGACTCTGTTAAAAGACATTGCGACAAAGACCCTCCCCCTTTCCAGAACTTTCTACTCACCCCTTGACTAAATTGCTTGTATCGAATTGAATCCCTCCCTCAACCATTTTGTATTGCCTTTTAAAATGTTTCATCGGTCACTCATGTAGTTAGTTTTTCAAAAGTCTCTTATAGTACTGACAAGACCCGAAGGTATCAGAGCATTTTTTCCTGTATGTTGATGTCACCAGAGAGAAAATGTGAACTTGATTTTATAATGTGTCGGAACATTTTTCCTTGATTCTACACCGACTAAATATTATGCCGATCTCTAGGCTTGTATGAAGAACCCAACAAATGTTAATTAACATGTATTGCATTCTGCCTATAGCATCGACTAGGTCGAAATTGAACTTGCTTATGTAAAAAAGCGGCGACTGTTGAAAATGGCAAATGTATGTGTACATAAGCGGCGTTCATTTGTGTTCACTGTACCTCTTGTCGTAAGCAGAATGGACATTGCAAAACACTGACTGTGTTACCCCGCCAGCATAGACCCATGCACACATATATACAACAGCCATTTTTAGGTACCGTGGTCTCTCAGTTTGCGATCGATCACCAGCGCCCCTTCCCTGACCCTGCAAGCTTCCCCCATGCACCCTGACCGCCCCCGCTCTCACATGCACAAGTCATGAGCCCTCCCCTCCCGCATGACTCTGTCTCTGAGAATCGCACCCCGCGCCTGACCAACACCTCCTTTCCCTCCATGAATACCCCTCCTTTGATGACCTCTTCCTCCGAACCTAATTGCCTACATGGACCGCTGGTCACCCCTTAGCCTGAGGATACAGTTTATTGCCCACTACTGTATGCACTCGCCTCTCGTAAAAAGAGCCACTATTGATCATGACCTCCCCACCCCCTGAGATTCGATCAGGAGCACACATTCCAAAGGAATCAGCAGAACACTCAGCTGCATGACAGCCCCCTCCTATTGTATGGAGGATAAGAGCCCCTACTGTAGCCACGTGTTGGAATATCTTCGTACTTGACAATGTCTTGATTGTAAGAAAGGATGCCTGTGTGCTACAAACCTGTGTATAAAAGACGAAGCCTCAGAGAAACTTGTTAGAGCACCTCCCGAAGACACTATGCGAGTGTCCGAAATGACGTGCTCTCCTCATGAGAAATAAACTCTGTTCTTGTTTTCCTGCCTTCAGCGCCCGTCTCTTTGTTTGGTAATTATTCAAGATGGGAACTAAGAGTCGCCCTGCACCAGCAGCCTGGGCATCGGGTGCGATATGGGCTGACTTTACCACAGACCCCCGCCTCCTCCCAGAGACAACTGGAAGACAGACAACAGGGTGCAGCAGAGGGGTGAGCTGAGACTGGCCGGGGAGCCTTCTGCCTCTAAGTGTCCGTGGGTGCAACCCACACAGGGCAAAGCAGGCAACAGGGAAACTTATTTAAATTTTTTAGAGCTGCAGGTCTCACATAGTACATCTGCATACAGGCAGGCATGCCCATGTGTGGACAAATAACTTATACTCAAACGTACATAGCATAGCAAAGCATAGCCAGGATGACCATGGGTGGGCAGATGGACATGCACAGTAAACATGACTTTGTGGGCAGGAAGTTTGTGGGGTGAACAGAGTGAGGGGTGCGGGGGGGGGGGGGTTAAAAAATGCATTTAAAGAAAACTTACCTGACTGCCCGTGTCCGTGCCAGAGCAGAGGAAGCGGCTCTTGTTTTCGTCGTCAACTGAGGAAACTGCGGTGGACGGAGATCGTAACTTGGATGGCATCTGCACGCTGGGGAGCAGCGGGGAGAGCACGGGAGCGGGCACCAGCAGGGGTCCCCAGACTGGCTGCTAGAGATACAGCCTTGGCGATGTGTGGGCGGGGGGAGCGCCGAATCCTCTGCACGTAGTGTGGACCTTGAGGGCCGGCTGTTTTTCGGAGCCTCTACCCCCGGCTGGGCTCCACTGTAGTGGGAGAGACATCAGAGGTTTTGCTTTTGAGCCTCGGCGATTTCCTGTGCTGGGACCCTTCGGCAGTGGCGGGAGCTATGGGCCTTGTGTTCAACACAGCGTGTGTGCAAGGAAGCGGCAGGAGCAATTTTCACCTCCTCCTGGGCTCCCGTGTGCTCGCAGTCCTCGGTGGTGTACCACCCTTACAGCCACCACCAGCCGCACATTGGCATGACGCGAGGTACGTTCTCCGGGGCCGTGTCCTTCCCGGGCTTCGCGGCAACCAGCAGGCATTACGGGCTCAAGCCTGACTCCTTCCCCGGCAGGAGGGGCGACTGCGGCCCTGGCGACCCCCTCTGGGGCCCGTCGGGGATCTCCTCGTAGAGCGGGGGCTGCACCGAGTCGTAGAGGTGGTCGTAGGCCTCCATGGTGCGCTGCGTGGCAGCGGCTCTCTGCGCTCACACTGGCCCCACCGCTCCTAATGACTCACATGCGGCAGACCTTTGATCGGGCATAAACAAAACCCATTTTTATGGAATCGCTCTCATTTTACAAGGTGCTGCCGCAGATTTACGGAATGATTTATTTTGCGGGAGGGGGGCGGGAAGAAAGACGGACAGCGGGAGGGGGTTGGGAAAAAGAATACAACAGCACAGCGGCCGACCTAATCAGCGGGAGGAGGGCGGGAACAAACACGGACAGCGGGAGGGGGCGGGAAAAAGACCACGGCAGGGAAATAATACAACGGCCGACCTAATCAGCGGGAGGAGGGCGGGAACAAACACGGACAGCGGGAGGGGGGCGGGAAAAAGACAGCGGGAAACGAGGACAGCAAGCCTACCTCATCTTAAGGAGCCGTAAAATGGTGGCAGGAAGCTTTCGATTTTTTTCGGAATGGGGGCGTGGTTTTGCTGTCCTGAGTGACAGACAACGTCACTGTCTAAAGAACAGCAAAACTTACGCCCCCAAATCCGAAAAAGACGGAGCTTATTCGGAAGGACGGCTCTCTCCTCCAATGGCTGGCCTCCATTTAGGAAGCCTGCCAATGGAGGGAGAGACAAAAAGAGGGAGGGATAAAGCAGCCCTCTTACTAACAATAATTCTCGGACTTCCGGTTCTGCCTTCGGCAGACCGGATATACCGAGACCTAAAAAAAAAGTATTTATTTAATGCGATTTTATATAGCGCGAACATTACCCGAAGACGTCCAAGGGCTTTACATAAGAACCAGTTGCGATACATAAGGACTTGGGATTACATGATTTACATAAAAGATACAAACAGAAAAAAATTGCAAATGTACAAGTTGTAGAGTCACACAAGGAAGAGATAAAAATGGATACACTCTAAGAGTCACATAGGAATGGTAGAGAATACAGGTCTATTACATTTTATTTATTTATTTTTATTTATGCGTTTTTATATAGCGCAGACTTTACCCGAAGGCGTCAGAGCGCTTCACAATAGGAACAGTAATGATACATGAGGAGAAAATTACAAGTGAACAAATTATAAAAGCAGACGTTAAGTTACATGAGGTAAAAGTGACAATTGTGAACAAACAAAATACGTGAGGTACCAAACAGTGCATTACAGGAGGAAAAAGTGACAAGTGTGCAGGTTGCAAGAGAAAACAAAGTACAATTAGAGGTATAATACTGCAATATCTGCTAGACACTCAGGCACAAGAACAAACGTTACGTAGGCAATGGTGGCACTTGTGCAAGTATCAAAAGCAAACAAAATGTGAGCGGTAGCAAACAGTGTGTTACAAGAGAAAAGTGGCACGTGCATGTTACAAAAGAGTACCAAACACAGGTACAAGGATAATACTGCAATAAATGACAAACACTCCAACCACAAGAACACACTGGGAAGGCACTTCCATAGTCATGGAGAATAGAATTTTCAGTAATGGGAGGTCTTCCTTCAGATAATAGAGAGGGTGTGAATTACTTTTGGAGGTGTCTTTGGAGGAGGAGAACTTTGAGGTCCGTTTTGAAGGCCTGGGGGGAGGAGGTGGTCCGGAGTTGAGGCGGAAGGGAGTTCCAGATTCTCACCGCGTTGCCTGAAAAGGATTGGGCCATCGATCTTTCCTTCTTGAAAGTGGGAGGTTCAAGCAGTAGATTTTCCGCATTACGTGATGGTCTAGAGCCTCCAGAGAGTTTCAGTTTATTCGCCAGGTAGCGAGGAGAGGAGGAGTGCAGGGCTTTGTGGGTGATACAGGCAGTCTTGTAGATAGCTCTAGCCTCGATGGGAAGCCAGCGGAGGGTGGATAACATCGGTGTGATGTGGTCGCTTCTTTTGGCCCCATAAATGAAACGAGCTGCTGAATGTAGAACAGCTTTAAGGGGGGACAAGTGGGATTTGGGGAGGCCAGTAAGAAGAGAATTGCAGTAGTCCAGTCTGGAGAGGACCAGCGATTGCACCACGGTGTTAAGGTCCTGCTCCGGGAAGAAGCGACGAATTCCCCAAAGAAGGCGCAGTTGGTATCGAGCAGACTTTGCAGTGGAATTGATGTGGGAGATTAGATTGAGTTTTTTTGTCGAGTATGACACCAAGGGATTTAACGCTGTCGACAATGATGGGTTTATTGTTAAGTAGATTCATCTGATCCATCCATGATTGAACCGGGGGAGGAGAGAGTGAGGAGTAGAGGAGGAGGAATTCAGTTTTGGAGGGATTCAGAATCAGTTGATGAGTTGACATCCAGTTTTGAATGGAGTTGAGAGTAGAGCTTAGGATGGAGAGATCATGAGTGGAGGCAACCTTGAGGTAGATTTGAGTGTCGTCTGCATAGAGATGATAGTGGATCCCGGATTTACTTAGGAGATTTCCCAGTGGTTCTAAATAGAGATTGAACAATGTGGGTGCAAGTATAGAGCCTTGAGGAACACCTTGACCTACCGCCACAGGAGATGAAAGACTGTTCGCTATTTTGATCATTTGGGATCTATCAGAGAGGAAGGAAGCAAACCATTTAAGCACAGTGCCCTCCATGCCCATTCTCTGTTGAAGAGTGTTGAGGAGGGTGTTGTGATTGACAGTGTCAAAGGCTGCAGTAAGGTCAAGGAGAATTAGATGACAGGACCCCCTCGAATCGAGTATCCTCAGCGCGTCATCAACCACTTGCAGTAGGGCTGTTTCAGTGCTGCAGTTTTGGATGTAGCCGGACTGACAATTGTCAAGAAGATCATTGTCCTTGATATGACGAGAGAGTTGTTTCGCTACACATCTTTCTGTAATCTTCACAAGAAAGGGTAGGTTGGTGATGGGGCGGAAGTTGTTGAGGTCATTCACATCAGCAGTGGGGTTTTTTAGGCAGAGGGGTGACCTGCCCAGTTTTGAAGGAGACAGGAAGGGAGCCTTGACAGAGGGAGAGGTTGATCAGAGTGGTCCAATAGGAAAGAGAATGGGTATAGAATTCAATGGCAATGGCACTGGGGATGGGGTCCAGAGAGTAGTTGGAGGGCTTTGTTTCGAGGATTCAATTGAGAAGGGCATCTTCAGATATGGGGTCAAAGTTCTGCCAAATGGCTGAGGATTTGCGCTCCTCTGGAGGGGTAGGATGAGCAACCAGATCCACAAGTGATTTCACTTTTTCATCGAAGAATATAGCAAAATCCTCTGCTTTCTTTGTAGAATCCTCCAACTTGGAGGTTGGGGGAGAGTAGTTAGGAATCTTGATGAGGTTGAATAGTTTTTTGGGTCTATTTTTGTCTGAGTCAAGGAGGGTTTTGAAGTGCGACGCTTTCCCAAGGAATATGTGCTTGTGGTACTTGGATCTTGCTGAACGAAGCGTGGCCAAATTATCGGTGGAGGGCACTTGCCTCCATTGTTGGTCCAGGAATCTTAGCTGCTTCCTTTCTTCATAGAGGGATTTGTTGAACCAAGGTGCTGAGGGAGTGGGCCTTATCTTTTTGCTTTTGAGTGGAGCGACGTTATTGATTTCGGCTGCAAGGACTGTGAGGCATTGGGAGGTGAGATCGTCAACATCTAGGTTCGGGTCTAGCCTTGGAAGTGATAACAAAGCTGATTCACAGAGGGGACCGACATCAATATTTTTAGCATCACGGAACTAGGAGGTAGCCCTCTTAGGTTGGTCAATAGTTATATAGTGTGATAGGTGAAGAGAGAATGGGATGAGTAGGTGGTCAGACCAGTCTACATGAATAGGGGTAGTGATAGAAAGCATGCCTGCTTTAGCAATAACAAGGTCCAGGATTGAGCCCTTAGAGTGTGTTGATTCTGTGCAGTGTTGGATAAGATCCTTTGCAGAGAGGAAGGTGGCCAGCGAGTTCGCGGAAGAGTCTTGCGGTGAGCCCTAGTGGAGATTGAAGTTATGTTATGTTATGTTAAAAATTATTTATATAGCGCAACATACACCGGATAGGTTTCTTGGCGCTTAAGGACAGGGCACAGCACGAAGGAGGTTTAGATGGAGTAGGCAGACGTGGAAAGCCAGGTTTTAAGCTGCTTCCTAAATTGAAGATGGTTGTCAATTAGACGTAGGGAGATAGGAAGAGAGTTCCAGAACTGGGGAGCCAGTGTTGAGAAACACAGCCCGCCATGTTTGTTTTGTTTATATCTTGGGGTGCTCAGGAGGCAGTGGCAGGACGATCGAAGGGTGCAGGAGGGACTGTATTTCTTAATTTTGCTGGATATGAATGCCGGGCCGGTGTCCATCAAAGCTTTGTGGACAATACAGTCTAATTTAAATGCACAACGTTGGCACACAGGGAGCCAGTGTAATTGTTGCAGCAGGGGTTTGACATGGTGGCGAGAAGAAAGTTGGAAGATAAGCCTGGCTGTATGGTTCTGTATCAGTTGTAAGCGTTGCACTTGATAGGCTGGGATGCCGGCATACAGGGAATTTGCATAATCCAGTCTGGAAATAATTAGCGCCTGGACTACCAAAGTGGCTGCTTCTTTCGAGAGGAATCTTATTATCTTCTTTATTTTACGCAGCGTAAAGAAGCAAGCCGAAACCACTGAGTTGATTTGAGGGTTCATAGAAAGATCCTTGCCTATCGTGATCCCCAAGCTCTTCGCCGTTGCTGCCGGGGCAGGGGGAGATCCCAGGTGGATAGGCCAAAAGTTGGAGTTCCAAGGACTGTTGTTACCACCAGTCAAGATCAACTCTGTTTTGTTCGGATTTAGCTTAAGTTGGTTCAGGTTCATCCAGTTGCTAATATAAGTCATGGTTTCACGTAGGTGGGATTCAGATGAACTGGAGGAGTGTAGATTGAAAATTAATTGCAAATCATCTGCATAGTTAAAGACCAGCACGTTCCTCTCCCTCAAGGCAGTGATCAAAGGTTGCATGTAGAGGTTAAACAAAATGGGAGATAAAGAGGAGCCCCGCGGGACTCCGCAAGGGAGTCTGCCTTTCGTGGAGCTGTAATGGCCCAAACGAACAGATTGAAACCTGTCTGACAGAAACGATTGGAGCCATTTCAGTGCTTGACCTCCGACCCCTGTGCTTCGGTCACGGTCGACCAAGATGTTGTGGTCGACCGTGTCAAATGCTGCCGAGAGATCAAGGAGAATTAAGGCCTGTGAGATGTTTTGATCTGCCCCTCTGCGAAGATCGTCCATGACCGACAGGATGACTGTTTTGGTCGAATGGGCGGGACGAAATCCGGCCTGGTTAGAATCTAGGAAAGAGGATGCTTCTACAAATGAGCTCAGGCAACCTGCTACATGGGACTCCAAGATCTTGCCAAGATAAGGTAAGAGGGAGATCGGGCGGTAGTTATTCATGACCAGAGGGTTTGCACCAGGTTTCTTCAAGATAGCAATAATCTCTGCCACTTTAAAGGACTCCGGGACCTGCCCACTGCTAAGAGAAGAATTAAGGAGAGAAATAGGGGGATCAGGGCAGGCCGTGAAAGCTTCACGCAAAATGTGGGTAGGGCCGCTGTCGAGAGGGGAGCCTGACTTGACTTTAACCATTAGATCAGAGAAAGAATCAAAAGTGATAGGCAAGAATTGATTGAAAGCAACAGGGGTTTGACTGCTGGGGCTAGAAGAGAAGGAAATGTTAGAATGGGGAATACTTGATTTTATTATAGTAATTTTGTCGAAGAAATAATGATTTAGTGAGTCACAGAGCTGCTGAGATTGCTCGGGCTGTGCCGTTACTGTGGCCGGGCTAGTTAATTCCTCGACAATAGCGAAGATTTCCTTTGCCTTATTAGCTGATTTCGCAATTTTTGCGGAGAAATGCTCC